>NW_015632523.1:114627-147073 GCF_001515625.1 Sinocyclocheilus rhinocerous
GAGAAGTGATGTGCTGGTGAGAGGTGGGCTGGGGGGGCATTTGCAGAACATGACAGCAGCGGTTCGAGATAAGCCCCGCTGTCAGCCGGTGCAGGCACCAAACCCCCCGATTTCCAGCACCCCCCTACTGATAACAATTAGATGTAATTGGACAGTCCGGTGAAGCTGAGCAATTTGACTACAGGCATGGGGTTCAGGCTCTCTTAAGACCGCCGCAGAGGGAGATGACAGCTGATTGGACGAAGACGACGATTAGTTAGACACGCTGGTGAAGGGTCCACTCTCGCTTTCACATAGGAGATTTACCATCAAAAGGCTGTCAGTGATTTGACTATCCTGGCACACTAACTGCACTGCAGAGCGCGCTACCTTTACCTACCTCTTCCTCCTTACTTCAGAATTACCATAATACTGATTTCCAGCAGCTATTATGCCATCACTTGTGTGTCTTTACCTTAGAGCAGGGCTTCTCAAACATTTATGACCATTTATTTTTGCTTTTACTCAAATGTTACAATGGTGTGATACATTTTGTTGGTTTGTTTCAAGGCTTGGAACTTTGAATCGATGTCATGCAAGATGCAGTCATGCTAGAATCCACCAAGGGGCTGCTGTTTTGCAAGTGTCTGTCACTTCTTGCTGTTGTAGCTGATAGCATAAATAGGTAAGTAAGAATTAAACAGTATTTTAATATAACCCTTGACTGGAGACCAGCTGTCCTCCCAACTAAGCCAGCTGACCACAATCTTGGCAACCAGTTTAAACCACCAAATCAGCTTAGGCTGGTTTAAGATGTTTTCTTTTTTCAGCAGGGTTGACATGATTACATGATTTAGGCTAACTCATATGTTAGCTTAAAAGGTTGGTAATGATTAGCATGCTAAATGAAAACACCATGACTGCGTCCGAAATCGCATACTCACTGAGTAGGTGCTTATTATTAGTATAATTAGTATAAAAGGACGCACTACATTCACCATGTTGTCATTGTCAATGGCCTACCCACCTCATTATGTCGCTTTATCCTTCGGATGCGAACTTCAGAATCTCTGTAAAAAAGTAGTAGGTCACTGGGTACTTTTTGCATACTGTTTTTTGGAAACTGTGAATCTGGCCATACTACTCTTCCCACATACTACTCTTGCCTACTATATAGTAAGGAAGTATGTGATTTTGGATGCAGCCAAAGATAGAAAAAAAAAAAAATGTGTTGCTTCAGAAATAGCATTTGATATATAATATGCAATTTGCTTTAAAATACATTAGCATTTTTATGAACTGCATGAATTTGCATAAAATTTAAGATTGCATAAATCATCAAGCATAATTGTTGGATGTCCAATCTGGCACCAAACAGAATGCACAAAACTCTTCTCTCAGCAGAATCACTTTGGCGTCCAAAGGATATTGGATTTTTAGGTGGGACAACATTTTATTTCTCGTAAGGATTTTCGGTAACACTTTACTTAAAGCCTTTCTGTATAATGCATTATAAAGGGTTATTAAAGGGTATAATGCATTATAATTATTCATAATGTGTGTTGTAATACACTATATCTTGTAAATAATTATAACCAAATTTAAAATGCACAGTGTAACAATGAATTGATAAGTTTTATAATGTATTACCTGCGGTTACAATTATTCATAAGGTGCATGACGAGGCATAATTAATGCATTAAAACTACTTTTATAATGAATTATACATAAAGGCCTTTAGTAAGTGTTACCGGATTTTCTACACACCACTGACAGGTGAAGTTAGAGATGAAGAGTCATATTTTTATCATCCAAATCGTACATTTGAAGACAAATCACATCAAACAAATCTAAATGAAATTGAAAAACGTCTAAAACAGACACGTTTTCTTGTAGGATTGGACTGGGGGAGATTAACTTTTGGCAGCCATTTAAGTAGCACCTGTAGGTATGATCTCATCTGTCTAATGCTTAAGATCTGGGGCCGGTTGCATAAACTGCTTAAACAAGTCTTAAAAATGTAGTCATCTAATTTGTTTTCTTAAAGACTGGCCATAACGTTTTTAAGTCAATTACAAAATGGTAGCTTGGCCCAATTTGAATCATTAAAGTAAGATTAAGTACCTCTTGGCTAACTGCTAGTTGGTCAAACTAGTTTTTAAGACACTGTCTTAACATAGTGGCTATGTTTATGCAACTGGCCCATGCTCTTTGATTTCTAGGTATCACAGTACTTATATGTGTACTTTTAACAAAAAGTCTTGTGAATTTTATAAGAAAGTCTATCTGTCTTTTAAGCATTAAGTCTTTTTAAGTTTTTTTTTAATATATATATACATTTGTAATTTATGTCTTTAACTTTGTGACATTATATTAATAGTATTAATAGTAAAACAAACGTGTAGAAGAAACAACTGCAACCATCATGGGCTATTCAACAGGGTTTCCTATAGCTATGTGGGGGGAAAAAATGTTTGTGAAAAGCATAAACCTGAAAAACATAGTAGTTTATTGTGTGTCTTGAAGTCTAAAACTAGATACAGTCAAGCGCTCCTCAGTCAAAGAGTTGAGCTGTAGAGGTTTAGAGAAGAAAATGTTCTCTAAGTCCGAGCGCGTCTCTGCAAACAAGGGCAAATGCAAGTTGCAACATTTCACTCTGACACAAATTCCCAGGCAGAACTGTGAGACGTTCTGCTGGCTTCCAAAGCAGAGCTCTGTCTGAACGTCCACAGCGAGCTCTCTTCATTTACACACATCTAGTAGCATTTTATGAATAAGCATTGGACTTACAGCAATCGACTCATTCAGTATACATGTTTGTGAATAAAGTACCCTCATAAAGTTGCCAGAATAAATGCGTAGTTGAGTCAGATTAGGTTAGTTGTCTGTGTGGTGGGGGTGAAATGAATAGATGTGAGGTGTGTTTTATTTTTCACTGTAACGACCCCTACACACACCTAAATCAGTGCTGTGGGAATGGGGCGATAATATTAGCCTAACTGCAGGGGATTAAATATAGTGATGTGACTCTGTGCTTGCCCGAGAAAAAAAAAAAAAGGATTTGTATTGTACTGATGACAGTTCATTAAAGCCAGTGAGAAACCTATTGAACAGTGCTCCATAACACTAAATTATATTTAATCTAATTACACTCGGCCATAGAGCTCTCGCTCGCTCTCTCTCTCTCTCTCTCTCTCTCTCTCACACATACTTCTTCTCTTAGCTGTAATCACGGGATATTTTATACAATGAGAAACTCTACACCCATTCCTTTGGAGCACAGCATAATTAAAGACGCTAATTTAACACAGAGACTTTAAAACAGCATTATACATTCAAGTTAACAAAAATAGAACACTGTAATAAAGAGAATGATAAAATCTTCAAATAAACAAAACAAAAAAAAGGGAGAAATACTCTTAAAGTCAGCTTGAAACAGCATTCACAACCCAATTTACTTCTCTAATATGATGTATTGGTGAAAATGGGTAGGTTATTTAGTGATTATTTCCATAACCTTTATTGCATTGACATTAGCCAACATTAAATTAGTTTGTTAACGATGGGCAAGATTGTAGAAAGGCCGCATTAACATTATCCAATACTCTGAGTGGCCTAATTTAGGGGTTTTCAAACTGGGGTCCAAAAATCTAATAAAAGTAAATATTTTCCAAATAACATTTGAACAATTTCTTTTAGCTGTAGTGGCGAAAATCATGGTTATTTAAAAGCCAATTACTTATTTTCGGAAATAGCTATTTTTCCAAGCTTAATATTTTCATCGAACAATATACATAGGTCTCTATATGCTTTAAATTATATAATTATCTTTATTTTATAAAGAGCTTTGTTCACAAAAGGGTCAACTATTTTGGCATAAAAAATGAAAATGAAAACCACCAAGGTAAACAATGACAATGTAAACATAAATTTGAACATAAACGTAAACATAAAAATGACATCTGTCGGGCTTGATGATATTTCTGCACTATTCATTGATTTCATAAATTGATTTCAGTTCATTGATCCAGACAACTGTTTCCAGTTTTGTGCAGATTGATTATCATTTGCATGTAAATATGTCAGTTTTCAACGTGGAGATTACATTTCATGAGAATTAACTTAACTTATAACAAAACAGTGAAACGAAACCAAATCTGAACGCATTTTAAGCAAAACATTAGACACTAAAAATACTAGTTGTTAGGTTTGAAATTATAAAACAATACAGTAGATATAGTAGTTAACGTTACACATGATTCACACATCACTAAAGCCCAGAATACACTGCACGATTTTAGCATTCCTATAAGATCATTACTTTATCACACTGTGCGACATGGATCGTTTAAACTCGGGTACGACAAGCATGTAGACTGTATGACGATGACACCTATTGAATCGTAGGCTGCGACGGCTGCGACAACGTCATCAGCATGCGCTAGTGGTAAAGTTGCGCTTTTCATGTGCGCTGAAACAAAGAAGAGGCGCCGGCGGAAGAGGGCAATATGGACCCGCTCATGGCTCGGGAAAAGAGGACAACTTGGGATGCCAGTTTTGCACAGGGAGCTTGGCAGCTGCAGTTCCTCCGCTATCTCCTTCCATGCTATGTCCTTTTTGGTGCGGTCATGATAGCAGCTAGAGGACACATCGTACAAACATGCCCTCTGCTGCCACAACTCACACCAGCTGCTTAAAAGACATTGAGCAAAATGGTGCAGTTCGTTTTTAGAAAACCTTTATAAGCATTAATTTGCAGATGAAACTCACTTTGGTATTTAACTAGAGCAATGATGACATTCAGGCATTTTTCAGTGTGGCTTAAGTAGGCTCTGTAGAGCATGAACAAAACAAGAGTGGTTAGGTGAGTTTCGGATGAGAAAGACATAAAACTTAAACTCCAGAAACCATGGCTTTCATAATTGTATGACATGTGGAATGCGCTAATGTCGTGATCGCTGATTAAGTCAGTAAATCACTGACATGCTGGCCTCTGGGCAAACGCGTGCCTGCGATACTGCTCAAGTTTCCACACGTTTATCCATGTCAATATTTTGCCTCATGGGCAAATCTCATGAACAAGGGTCCGGGTCATATTTCACCCCAAAATCAAATCCCCATAACTGTTACAGTATATTTTAAATTTTAAATCAGCAACAGCAACAACTACGTCACAATTGTACATGCAATTTTACATTTATATTTAATTAAATAATATAGATATTTTCCTCCACTTTCCACAAATCTTTTTTTATTTATTTTTTCAGGGTAAAATACATCCCAAACATGTTCTTGACAGGTTTTGTGACATTCCTCCTTGTGCATGTGTGCGGCCGAAGACGCAAACATATTCGGCTCTGATATATTCCGCACAAACGTGATAGCACAACATTTAAAAACGCCAGCGCTGAAGCACCGTGGGTCTCGCTGGTATAGTTTGTATATCTGCCAAACTGGTATAAATGTACTTTTTTTTTTTTTTAGACTTAACTGAGGCTTGAGTGTGTTTGTCATTAGTCTCACGGCGTGAGCTAGTCTAGAGGCACAGATGGGACTTGCATTCAAAATTTATGATCTGTGTGTAGTACCCTCCTTCAACGCGCTTATCTACAGGAAATGCTACAAGCACTTTTGTTGTTATTTCTGACAGAGTCAAACCGAGCAGTTGCCCGTGTCACCAGGGGGTTGAGTGGTACCAAAAACACGGCTCTAATGAAGCACCTTTCTGCATGGCTGTTCGTATGCGCATCTGTGTGTGTGTGTGTGCACTGAAGACCATGTCTGAGAGAAGTAAAGTGAAGTTTGCCTTCTTCGCACACAGCTGCTCCCCAGGTACGTCTGCCGAAGTCCCCCAGCCCCGTGTCACTTCCTGCGTGTGCATGTGTGTTCAAGAGACACTCGCTACTGGACGCTCCTTGATGTTCCCTTCCAGTCAATAAATTAAACTCCGGCCCTTATTTTGCGCAGTGTTCCCATTGCCGGAGAGCGGTGTGGAGACCTGTTACAACACCTCAGCCCTGCGTTTTAACTTTAATAATCTCCAGCTGTCAGGGACAACCTTCCCTGCCACTTCTGGTTAAAACTTGTCTCCTAGGCATGAAATAATTAAAGGTGCCAGGTAGAAACCGAAGCACAGCAGAGGGTAGAGGTGAGCAGAGACAGAGACAGAGTCAGGGACTTTATTAGATAAATAGCCCTTGAAATGGAAAGTCTGAACAAAGATAGAAGTGCGATTTTCCAGGGCCCGCGCCCTGTCTTTCTCACTGAGGGTCCCTAGGTAGTGCTAAAGGGGACAGATTGGAAGACCTTGTCTGTCAATTGCTCTGACAAGGGAAAAAAACCAGCACCTACTTCCTCAAATGCGACCCATGCTGGATTTTTGGATGAGGGTTTCGGAAAAAACTAGTAGTGCACTGCACCATTTTTGTCTTTTTAATTGTGTTGTGTTCAGACAAAGACATTGGGAAAGTCAGGATGCCACTGCCTTTGACAAGTTGAGATAACTGGGTATTTTGATATTAAAAACAACAGGCAAAGTGGCTGTTAGCCACTTTAGGGGGTTTAAGTTTGGTTATTAGTCATCTGTAGATGCTTTAATCCAATGTGAATTACAATACACTTATTACAGGCATGACTCGCCGTGAGCAATCTGAGGTTAAGTGTCTTGCTCAAGGGTGCAATGCAAGGAAGTGAATTTGAACCTAGGATCTTTCAGTTATGGGTGGCTCGATGGGTATCGCTGTCACTTTCGGTATCGCAGGTCCCTGTTTCGAGTCCTGGCATGGGGTTTGCATGTTTCCTCTGTTGGTTTGGGTTTCCTCTATAGGTGTTCTGGTTCCCAACATGCAGGATGGTTGAATCAGAGACACAAGCGGAGAATGGATGGATCTTTGAGTTGCCAGCCCAGATCTTGAATTCTGAACCAGTATCTGGCCTGTTGAAAGACTTACTGCCGTGGATCATGGTAAGTCATATTACTTGCACTAAAACTAAAGCAATAGGTCACAAGCGTAGCACAAGTGAGTGTGAGTTGAGTTTCAGCTTTGAGCCACACATAGTGCGTTGAAAGTGTAATAGAAATGTATTTATTGACACAAACTTTCACAATATAGGCTTTTATGAAGCTGTAAAAAATAATGGAATCACCTATAATCATTGTTTAGAAATGACATCCGTTGGGCTTGATGCTATTTACATACTAGCAAAAGTTTCTATTCAGTAAATCTGACTGAATCCAGACAAATTCAGCAGTTTGTAGCTACAGTTTGGGTTTTGATTTCACTTCTGCATAGATAAATTACCAGCCCTCAACATTACATTTGAATTTGTCATAATTCTCAATAATAACGCACTAAGGGCGTGGTCACATTTATTGTTGCTCTGTAAAATTTAATGCATGAACTCCATTCATTTCAATAGGAATTTCGGGCGATTTCACACAAGGGTGAAAAGATTTCGCCATCTCCATGCAGATTTCGCTCATGTTCACTTTTGGTCAAGCAAATTCGCCACATTGACCAACAGAAAACTGCTTGGTGAGCAGTGCTTTGTACATCGCAGCACTAATGACAATGGAAAATAAACCCGTTTTAGCTCACAAAATTTCATCAAAATTTCACGAATGTGACGGCACCTTTTTGGAAATAGCGCAATGTGTGGTTAACAGAACAGCAGCAAATGAAACATGATAAAAGGAATCAAATAAATAAATGGTAACATTTTTTTTTTTTTATTAAGAATGATGCTTGCTGATGCAAAACTCACTGTCACAATGATAGGGTTGCTAAGGTATTCAAAGTGGCATGCTGAGTAGCATGTTGAGTATTTTTGCATGGTTTCTAGGACATTGCTATAGAGTTGTTATCGTGTTCCGGATGGTTGCAAGATGGAAATATTTCGTCTGTATGCACAACGTAAAATTATTCAAGTTGTTCAATTAAACTTAACGTTTAATGACTAATCTAATGTGTATTTCAGTCTTAAAGAAACAACGCAAAACAATGGTCTTAATTCATTCGGTTTAAACTATTTTTAACGTGAAGTTACAGTATACCTTTAACTCATGGCAACAGTTTACTCAAGAACAGTTCTGGTTTGGTGGCAGTGAAGGGCCAACAAACTCTCATGAGAATTCATAAGTAGCCCTACTTTACAATTTAGTGAGTTTTTGGCAATTTCGCAATGATTTCGTACAAACTTTTCGGGGGGTTAGGTTTAGAGGTTAACCTCCATGCCACTTTACCTACAAATTGCACTATGACAGATAGTTCGAAGAACTGCAAACTCATCCAATACTTTCAATTCTCATGGCACTGGTTTGGATGGGCCTGAGGAGGTACATCAAATGAAAAAGGTGTGCAAACACTGCCTTAGCAAAAGCCACGGGACGTTCTTCTGCCAAGTAATATAGTTCATTAACCCACAGTAACTGTCTCTGTTTACCATTGCCAAGTGTATTAGATGTGCATATAAATTCATTTTATAAATAGACCACAACTCATAATTGGAATAAACCCTCATACAGAACGTCTTCAGCAATCCATTCCTGATGGCGTGACAATCCGCAGCTAATTTCACTTCATGCTGTCAAGGTCAACAACCGAGCGATTGTTTTGACATTAGGGTTCTGGTTCCAGTACTCCTGAATAATGTTGTGACATTATTATTTAGGCTCCTCCATGAAAGTTACTCCGAGTGAAAAGCCCTCAAGGTACAACACACGCTACTGACTTTTTCATTCAATTTCCTGAACTATTCTTGATTTATTCGTTGACACTCTCTTTCTTTCTTCCTTTCTCTCTCTGTCTCTCTCTCTAAATATTTACCACCCCTTAACCAAATTTACTGTTTAATTTGCAGCGTGCACTTCTTTATTGATTGGCAGAGCGGCTGATTACCGGAGCAGCCCGGCCCTTTTCCCCGCACGCTTCATTCTTCAAGCAGCGGGGCCTTCCCTGAGAGTAACAATCCTGTCAAATTAACCACCGCCACCTAAATTATTCAAATACTGTAAATCCTCTTTCTATCCCGCGCTGCCTGCTCATAATTTGTCTTTTCATTGTTGCCAATTTACTGGCAATACCATCAATTAATGATGCCAACTCACTCTAAATGGCGCAGAGGAAAAAGTGTCAACACGTGCGCTGGCTCGCAGGAGAGGAGCTGGCAGACTGTGGAATATCTCCGGCTGATTTAACGTTGGCTTTCATTCATTACTTTGACACACTCTCTCTCCTCCGTCTGCACTGGAAAACTCCCATAATTACATTAGCTTTGTGTTTTACTGCGCAGCTCAGCGCCGAGCTTATGGTATGTGCTCAAAATTACCCATAAGCACCTCTGGGTTTACTTTTTTTTATTTATTATTATACAGGTATTGGATTAAACGGGTTGACTTGTGACTTGGTATTAGATTTTAAACAGTTTTAAGTGCATTACAAAGCAAAATAAATATATCTATCTATCTATACTCAAATACACAAAAAATATGCAGTGGGTAGATTACTTACAAATTGTAGTATGTTACTGATTCCAAATTGCATGACAAAAAATTTAGTTAGCAATGTAATCTGTTACATTACACATTTTAGGTAACGTAATCGGACTACTTTTTGATTACTTTTAGATTACTTTTGACCTAACTTGTTTATTACATTTATTACAATAGGATAATCTTGTACAATATTGATATAAAATTGTCTTGGGTGTTTGGGAATCCCTGCATAACTTGTATAAAATAATGTGAATTTGTGCATTTTATTGTGTTTGAAGTACAAAAGCCTTCCAACGACTCTTAAAAGTGTTCATCTGTAGTTGATGTTAAAATGTTGAGAAAACATTTATATGACATTATTAAATTTGCAATGATTTTTGTAAATCCAGAGATCAAATGCAGTGTGGCCTCTCAATGTTCTGTGTAATTATATCCACCTGACTAATGACTGGTCTGTGTGTGTACAGACTTTCTGAATGTATATAAGCGGTAAGCTATTTTAGAAAGGAACATTTAAAGGATGAAAAAGAACAATTAGGGAAAATAAATAAATCGTGAGTGATTTATTGCTATTGTGTGAATAATATGTAATCAAGTTATCGATAAAAAAGTAACTGTAGTCTGATTACGAGTATTTTAAAATGTAACAATCTTAATTTTGTTATACTAAAGTTGTATACTAAAAAAGTATGATTTTACATATGCATCATTCGGATGTTCAGTTTTACATAATGTTTGTTAAATAATAGTTGTTTGTAATATTTGCTACTCATTTGGCCATGCATCTACAGTTTGAAATAATCTTGTATACAATATTGTTATGTTATATATTATTTTTAAATCCAACGATTATGCACTATATATAACCAATACATATTTAAACTAATTCAATAAATTGATGATGTTAGGATGGTGTGTGTGTGTGTGTGTGTGTGTGTGTGTGTGTTTAAATGCAGCAATGACCAGGCTCTGGTTTAGTGCGTGCTATCTCACATGAGGAATCCCATATGAAGAACTGGATTTACTGTTTATAATCCCTCATCAAACAGACAATATAGTTATATCCTAATCCCTCACAGTTCTGAGATTAGCGGCTTTCACCTACTGCAGAAGCTGGACGTGATTGGCTGGTGGCTGATCTCTCCTCTGCTATGACCTCCATCTCGCTATTAGCATCATTAACACTGCTGTTAGCTGCATTCTGACCAGCTGATGCATTTATGCAGCTAAGAATGAGTTTACCTTCATTGAATATCACTGTCATATTTTCACAGTAATGATACTACGATTAACAAATGTGTTTATGAATGAAGACTTTTGTGTGTGGGCCTATTTACCTTTCAAAATATCTGCATAGAATAGTTTCCTCTTTACATTTTGATAGCTGTTTTTTTGTTGTTGTTTTTTTTTTTGGGGGTTTACATGGAATTCACAAAAATTTGAAAAGAAAGAAAAAAAAAGGTGGTAAACTGTTGTGATGGAAAAGACAACACAAGAATGTGACAGCTGTAATTTATGCAAAATAAATAAACTGTAATGCAAAAAATACTGTTATAAAAGTATATACAATAAATCATTTATAAGTATTAAAATGGTTTGTTTATTTCACTCGTTTATTTTATAAGTGTAGTTATTTAAAAGTATTATTATTATTTTGTGTAAGATTTTCACATTTTAAATTCTGGATCTGTTTGCTCTAGGAGCAAAACTTTATAAATTGTAGATAAAGTGCATTTAAATGGTAAACATATAATCATATACTTAATCACAATCATGGTAAAAAAGCTCTCAACGTTCATGTAACAAACAAACAAACCTCAATCACTGGTTCATAAAGGTGTCCATGGTCGAGGAAACATTCAGAAACACACCGTACTTGGATATGAAAATTGCTTATTTATTTAAGATTCAAAATAAATAATTAGAGTTATCCTACAAAGATAAATATAGAGTTAAAATACAGATGTTAATGTGGGATTTCTGTAATTATACTTTTTGTTCTCAAAGGACCGAGAGCCTTAATGCGAAAGAAAAGAAACAATGGCTAAACCCTAGAGATACATATTCATAATTCAAAACAATTTAATACTCCTTTCATTGCATTCTTGATAAATAATCCTCTTGATAAAAGCACACACACACAAATCCGCAAAACAGATTTTGCGAAGAAATAATAAAAACTAAAGTGTAAATATATTTCAGTTCCCTAAAACGGGCTACATGTAACATCTAAATTATACACCAACCAATTAATTATTTAATGGGTAGCTCGTGTAGAAATGGTTCCTCTGCACAACAAGTGCACATCTTCACTTTTTACAGTATTACAAACAAAAAGCCTTTCTATCATAAGACAAAAGAGGAGCAGGGCAACACCGTACTTCACCAAAAATCATTCATCTTTTCACGTTACCAGTGTCCCAAAAACAAAGACTATGACGGCTGCGTCTTAGTAGTTGATCTTTAAAGCACTTATTGCAGATAGGAATCATAATCAGCTTTAAATGTGAGCATCTTTGAGCACTTCAATATGTTTATCTATACGGAGAAGCTCAGCTCAATCTATCTGCTTGACTTTCTGAGTTTGTCTGTTCTGCAGAGACCTGATCCAGAGACAGAGGGAGTCCAAAATTGCTGACATATTTCCTTTGCTAGCAGGGATTTTTTATTTATTTTTTCTTAATAAATGCTGCACTCAAATAGATAAGAGCCCAGTGGTATGCAAAGAAACATGTTTGATAAATATGAATAGAAACAGAGATGCTGCTTTATTCATGATGCTGGTTTTATTCATGAAATGATTTTAAATCATATTTCACCTATCCTACACTCTTCACTAGACTTTAAAATACAAACCAAGACATTTGATCCATATATATATATATATATATATATATACTATAATAATAAACATGGATACTTGTACCTTAGGAAGGTGATCATGAATGAAATTTGACAGATTTTATATATATAACAATGTAATAATATTTAGTACTTTCACATCTAGGTGGAAAAAAATATAATTTGTACCTACTGTCTGTTCAAAATAAATGAAAAGAAACCGAGCATAGTAGATTTTTTTTCCCTGTTGTACCGAAATCGTATCGAACCGTGACCCCGAACCAAGGTACGTACCAAACCGTGACATCTGTGTACCGTTCCACCCCTTATAGCATATATAAAAATAACCTCCATATATAACATACATGAAATCACCCTGTAGCAGATCTATACAGGTGGAGCTGGGGGAGGTGGAGGGATTATGATGCACTGCAACTGCTACAGCAAGCACTAGCCAAGTATTTGAATGTTGGCAGCAAGCTCATTGGCTGCTGGTGCAAAAGAAACCAATCAGCTGTGCCATGTATGTCAGATTGAACTGCGCCATCTAGAGTTTCAGAACAGAACTATGGATTTATGTATTTATTATGGATTTAGACCATTTACAGACAATTTTTATAAGTTTATGGAGACAGTATATTGCTCCCCTTGAGGATATATATTATGTAAAAACGCAGAATGTTTTCTGTAAGGGTTGGATTTAGGGGTAGGGTTAGCATTAGAGGATACAAATTAAAGTATGTACAGTTCAAAATTGATTATGTCTATAGAAAGTCCTCATACAGTGTGTGTGTGTGTGTGTTTCTGGAGGCCTGTTGTTATTGTCTCAATGAGACGTAACGTGACTCTCTCAGTATGTGGTCAGATCAGTTTCTGGAGTTCAGCCAGCCTCTCTGCTCTGCATTATTACTTTCTCCTGAACCCCGGCCAGAAACACTCATAACCTGCCTGATATTAGTTATCAATATTTTACTGGCCCATATGAGAGCTAAAAGCTTTGAAATTAAGCAGAACACAAAGTTGGGGGGACCCCTGACCCCGACAGGAAGACCCAATACTGAGTGTAAATCTCTGAAACATATAGTGCACTGCCTACCCATGCATTTTTGGGCACTTTTGATATGCTCAATTCATGTACGAATCCAAAAACACTATCTAGGTAGGTAGTTGACTTGTTTTTGACACATAGTCTCTGTAACGTTTGGTATGACAGTCTAACTAGATGAGTAAAGTTTGTAAAGTTTAGTGGCTTTTTTGAAAGTTTGAAATAACTTTGAAAAGCTTGAAGTATGACAATTAGCATGATTAGCACATTGCTAACACTTTTAGCATGTTGCTAACATGATTTAGCATTTGGCTAGCATGATTTATCATGTTGCTAACATGTTTTAACACATTGCTAGCACGAATTAACATTAGAACAAATTAACATTACGGATTAGCATGTTGTTAGCAAAGGTTTAACATGTTGCTAGCATAATTTAGCACATTGCTAGCATGATTTAAAATGTTGCTACCATGATTTAACATGATGCTAGCATCTTTTAACATGTTGTTAGCATGTTGCTAGCATTAATTAATTAATTGATAGCTTGAATTAACATGTAGCTAGCATGTTTCAGCACACTGCTAGCATGATGTAGCATGTTACTAGCATGATTTAACATGTTGTCCTAGGATGTTCATTAAACTTTGGTACACTAAAAAATGCTGGGTTGTTTCAACCCAACTTTGGGTCAAATATGGACTAACCCAGCTGTTGGGTTAAATTTGTACATACAATTTTTAACCCAAAAGTTGGGTTAGTCTATATTTGACCCAAAGTTGGGTTGAAACAAACCCAACATTTTTTATACACTATAAGTCTTGCTGTACAAAAGTCTTGACCCCCTCAATGAAAGCCTATGGGATTTTTTTTTTGTAGATTTGAAAGTCAGATCAGACAGAGAAGATGTATATGAAGATGTACTTGTTTCACAGTGTGCTGTCAGTAATTATCAAGGTGTGTTTCTAGGGTATGTTTGAGTGACTGCTAGATGGTTTGCATTAGCAAGCACTTCCAATACAGTAGCTTCACATGAAACCATCACATTACAAGCTGTTTTCAACCACTTTTGGTATTCCAGACATCCACAATTAACACATCCACTATGAATTAGATCTTGTCCTTGAAATTTGGTGAAAACGCCCACTGACAGATGGTTTTAAACCAGCGTCAAACTGTTTAATGACATGTACCGCATATCCCAATCCCACCATTGCCCACTTCACATTCCTTTAATGCCGTTACACTCGGAGTCGAGCACCACTGTTTTGATTGTCACATTTAGAGGCTCCAGTCACCAGGTTGTCATGAAAAAGCACCGGTAATCTTGTCGTAAAAATCATAGACTAGCTTTTTTATTTGCCGCTGTAAACCTTGCGCAGAGTGAATTAAAGACTCCATATGGTCTATTGTATTTAATGCTATGTAAACACTGCTGCATCTCTATTTAAGTGATGAGAACAGGACGGATCATATTGGATTTTGATTTGTGTTTGACAGTAAAATCAAAATGTAGATTAGTTATACTGAGTTAAATGCAGGAGACTATCATATATAGTGACTACAGCGCATTTATTGACGATTACCTAGCTATTGTACACATACCTGCAATTTCTTCTGCTGCAAAAATACAGTAAGCAGTTTCTACTTTTTTATTTCACACCAATTTGGGGTTTTCAAAAGATATGTCAAGGTTATGCTTAGGGGAATGTCCCTTTTGTCTTCACATTTCATTAATTTGACTGAACAAAAAAAGAATAAGCCACCCAGCTAAAAGTGATCATGAAAAATACACCAGCATTCGGCTGACCTATATAATCCATTATGTTGCTTGCTATTATAAAAAGTGCCCTGCCTCCTGTGTGTGTTCAGTTCTGGGATTCATCCTTACTGTTCCAGAGTGAATTTCCTTGGCTGTTTTCAAGGCTTATTCACTTGTACTTTTATGCCCATGATTGACACACAGGGGCTTCAAAAAGTATTGGACACTTGCTCCACACTTAAAAAAGCCTGAATGCTATTGCATTATATAACAATATATCAAAACAAGCGGCGTTTATTAACATTTGGCAGCTCCAAGATAGCTAACAGCATAATGTTTTTAGCTTAGCAGCATGCTAACACTTATGTTTTAATTTGTATGTGCATTTATTTATTTATTTAGTTATTTCACTCAAACAAAAAGGTTCAATAATAGCCATGGTTTTACTACAAATAAAACTAAAAAAATATGGTTATTGTAGTTAAACCAAATTAACCATGGTTTTGCTATGCTAACCATAGTTTAACCATAGTATTTGTAGTAAAACTGTGCTTATACAAATTCAATCCATTTCTACACATGGTTACTCCATGGTTAATTTTCGTAAGGGAGGACCAATGTCAATCACAGTCTTAACATGAGTCTAAATCACAGTGTTTTGACCTGTTTCAAATGTTGCATTCCTTTAAAGAAAGGTAAAAATGCAACCGTGAGTAGGACGTTTGTAAGTTACAGAGCTTGAAAGTTACATAAGTCAGGCCTTCTTTAAAATAGGCCCTATACTATAAACATAGAATACCCACAATTCTCAGTAGATCTGGGGGAATCTTGGAAGCTCTTGTCACCTCTAATGATGTCAGCTGACGGAGAGATGGATGGCGTTAACATTAAGCAAAGTTTCCCCTCTGGTTTGCCCTTTATTCCAGGAAAACACACATATGTTCACGGTGGCTCCAACATGCATCCGCAGTCTGAGGCACATGCTATGAATAGGGCGAAGTGACAGTGAAATATGGCTCTGCTGTGGACTCTCTCATTTCTAATGAGAATATAGCGCTCTTGTCCTCTCCTCAGACTCAATGAGTTAATTTAACTGAGTCAGGGACGCCGGTGCACCTTTATTCACTCTCAGTTTGCTTTAACATGCAGTGTAAAGTGATGTCTTTTGATCCACACTGCTCCGCATGATTTACAGGCTGTGTGTTTTTGTTAACTCACTGCTGTCTTGTTTGTTCATGGTATTTTTAGTTGACTAATACATGAATAATATGTAGGACATACTGTATATCTGTATGTATCCTTTCTAAGGTTACTATTACCTCAGTACTCATTAGGGTTGGGTACCGTTCACATTTTAACCGGTACGGTACCGGTATCGGTACCTGAAGTTCGGTGCCGGTACCCAACGGTACCTTTTTTCGGTACTTTACTCTCTGTGTAATTACAAAAACATTTATTTCAGTAAAAAAATAAGTCCAAAAGTCTCAATTTCAACATTTTGAACAATTTTTTTTCCCCCCTCAGAAATTCTTGTTTTAATTTTTCTGAAAATCAAATGAAGGCATTAAACATTTATTTTAAATCAAATGAAAATTAAACCCTTTTATTTTTTGGCAAACAAACTGAGGTTTACTGTTGAAATTAATACATGGAAGAAAAATTGTGTGAATATTCCTTTAAAACATTTTTTTAATAGGTTAATAATTGTATTATTTTTTCTGCAATTAAGTGATTAATCTGGTTGTAATATTTATTTTTATCATTTAATTGTTTTATTTAAATTTGATAGAAAATGGAATATTTAAAGATGTACATTATACTGTACAAAAGTAATACAAGAGTAATATATTTCTGTTACATGTTAAACCGTACTTTTATTTTGACAGGTTGCCATGACGTTTCTGTGTGTATACAGGATGATGATACTATTGTTATATTGTAGAGTTAAAGGAAGAAGAAGAGGTATTGTTTGAGGTAGCGTTAGAGTTAAAGAAGTATAAGCAGATGTATTGGTAAAAGTAGAGGTCTTGTTGAGGTAGTGATAGTTAAAAGTACTGGTAGAGTTAGGGATAGAAACAGATGCACTGGTAGAGATAGAGTTAGAAGTAGAGGTATTGGTTGAGGTAGTGGTAGAGTTAAAGGTATTGGTAGAGTTGGAAGTAACAGTTAAGTTAAGTTAAGTTTCTCTTTTATTATCTCCCTCAGGAGAAATTTGTCTTAGGCAATCCAGAGAGCAAATCAAACATCTGCTACAAACAGTACATCTACAAACAGTAGATGTATTGGTAGAGGTACTGGTAAAGGTAGTGGTAGAATTAGGCAGAGGTGGCAACAATACTACAGCGAGAGTAAAAGTTACACCGTTTTTCTTTGCGTAAACATTTGGATGGTGTTATGCAAATCTTCCCACACAGTGACGTAGATTTGTGGGGGCGTGTTTGAATGAGGCGTTTTAGGAAGGCGTGGATGAGTCTTAACTTTTAGAAACAATGGGCCAGTTTTACTAACAGCTTGCACCAGCGCAAACCATCTTTTGGCGTTAAAATATTACTGTCAAGTTTTTACCAAAGATGCGCAGTGATGAATTAGCACTGAAAAGGCATGGAAACAGTTATTTTACGCCTGACCTTATTGAATATGCATTTGTAGGAGTTTCCCTTTCAGACGCAAAATTTATGGGAGAAGAGTATTAAAATGAATCATGCAACGAGATTTACTAACGTTTGCGCTCGTCAAATTACTGGTATTTGCGCCATTATTTAACGCCCCGAAAAAGCATGTCTTAAACTATTTTGCGCTTGAAATGGCTGCAATCAATTATTGTTGCTAAGAGGAGGCACCGCAGAGAACAGAGAGCGTGTGGTAGAAGGGAGGGTTTTTTCCACACGTATTAATTTATTTGGAATGCCAGAAGAACACATTATCCGAACATATAGTTTGCCAAGCCATGTTATTTTTAATTTGCTTCAGGAAATAAAAGACGACTTCGAACCATTAACTAAGAGTCACGCAATACCAGGTCTATCAAAACTTCTTGCAACCCTTCATTTTTTGGCCTCTGGTTCTTTTCAACTTACTGTGGCTTCTTTATTTCTTTATTCTTTATTTGCGACTACGCTAATTTGCGCTGCACTTGGTATATTGCGTTGGTCGATATGTAAATGAGATATTGCGTCTGTGTTCTTTAATTTACGCATTGTTAGTAATCACCCGCAGAAATTTCCCCTCCCATCAGCGCTGTTTTGGAATTGCGCTCTCGCGCTAATTTGCCCTGTTTAGTAAAAATGGCCCAATATCTCTTTGGGTTTGAGAATTTAAACTTTGCGACTGTATGGATCTTATTATATGCACGAACAGCTTGTAACACTCCAAAGACAAAGGAAAACATGAAATTGCGTCATATGACCCCTTTAAGGTACATTTATTGGAGGTAAAGATAATGTTATTGTAGTTAGTGGCATTGGTTGCTTAGAGGTAGAAGTAGAGGCATTAGTAGAGGTAGTTAAGGTAAAGATTAGGTAAAATATTGGTAGGGTTAAAGGTAGAGTTAAAATTAGAGTTGGTTGTGTTATAGAGGCATACAAGTAGAGGTATTGGAGGCTGTAGAGATAGTGGCAGATTTCTAGGTAGAAGTAGAGGTATTAGTAGTGGTAGAAGAATTTGCAGAGGTAGAGGTACTGGTAAAGCTAAAAGTACTACCATGAACCTGACACTTCACTCCATTTCACCTCTTTCAATAATTTATTTATACAAAAGCTTGTCCAAGTCATGCCACTGCCTTTCCTGCTGTGTCTGTCTTTGGCTCTCGGCCAAATTTGATTTGTGTTTTCTATGGAAAATGCAAATACTCCATGGCACGACTTTTCATGCATAGTGCTAATATGCAAATCACTCAGTTCAGTTCCATCAAATAATGTTAAAACCAAAAGTCTATAAAAGTAAGTAATTTAATGAAATTTTCAAGAATGCAAATCCAAGGCTGTATGGAGCGCAGGTTCTCTGCGAGCATTAAGCTGCGTTACGTTGGGCCCCTTTATCTTAATAGCTGATCTGAGTGCAGCGAGTGAGGGCCTCTCAGCCTAATCAAAGCTTTGCTTCCCGTACCGTGGCTTTCTGCAGTGACCAACTCAGAATTCACACTCCAGTGCACCCAAATATGACTGCTTCACCATTGATATGTGCAGTTAATTACATTCAAATGACTATTAAAGAACCTGCTCTCTCTTCCTCTTTTAGCTTCTATCACAATGCCAGCAGGCCATCTGAATAGTCTCTGGTTTACAGCCCTTGTGTTCTGTAAAATATAGAATAAATTCATCGGAATTTAACACTTCCGCAGATAAATCTACATTAAAGGACTTCAAGAAATTAATGGATGCAACAATTCTGTAATGCTGGTTTTGATTTATCACCTTATAGGGAAATGATTTATGGCTCTATGGACTTAGACAAGCAAGGTATCAAGTGCGGCATGTTCTTCTGCAGAGCTTTATTATCAACAATCCATCCTGATAAAAATGGTTTTAAGTATCTGTGTGTATATATTTGTATTTAAATGATCTCTTGTGATAATATATTTGTTTTTAGAGAGCAGTGAATACAGATGTATATTTATTTCCAACACACTTAAATGATGATTAACCAATTAGATCAAAATAATAAATATTATTGATAGATTTATATTTCTTTTTTGCTTGTAAAATGTTCTTGGGCAAACCCATTTCTGTCTGTTTTGAGGTATGATCTTTGCCAAAACTGATCAAAATGAGTAAGAAACGTTATTTTAAGCCTTTGAACATTAATAGGAATGGTTTAATGTAGTTCAGTATAGTGATCAACTTAATATCTGTTTTTTTTTTCTTTTTTCTTTTTGGGATTCTTGAGAGGGGGGTTAGAGGTAAATTGCAAAGTAGGGTGTATAATTACATCATTTAAATGGACATTATTTTAGCTTGAGTTAAACAAGTCAGTGGAGCAGAAAATTGTCCGGTTTCCTCCAAATATGGCACACACACACACACACACAATTCAAGAAATACTTTGCAATGTAATTGTACTGTTCTTTGAGGGAAGATTTCTCATTTCTACACAATACATTTTTCAAGTGTTCTGATATCACGTTACTTCACAAACTCCTAAACAGAAAAAAAAATAACAGACTCAAACAGCCGACTGTAAATATCTCTTGAGTAGCATTAAGCTGTAGTCATAAATTCACTGAGAAATGGAAGCGACTAACAATTATTTTTGTGTTGCTGTGAAATCACCTTCGTGAATTTGGCTGTGTTTGGGTTAAAATGGAAGATTGTCAGTGAAAAGGCTATAATGTGTTTGTTTAAGGTGACCTTGGTTTAGAGCTCTTCAGTGTCAGGTGTTTTCTGTGGTGAATAAGCCCTGCACAAAGAGCTACTGTGCTCCTTATATCTGCTGTAAGTAAACGTTTGGGTGATGTGTGTGTATGTATTCCACATGGATTGGAAGCGTGTTTGCATATGAGTACATCAATATAGAGAAATCTACAGTACGCTGAAACTGCTTCCCAAGTTACAAGCTACTCATAGTTTAGAAGTGCACCTCCCTTGTTGACCCGGCAATGTGTCTAAATCTGCAAAATTAGGATATGCATTTTAAGTAACATACTGAAGTTAGCAACACTACAAACTGTTTACCTGAAGGTAGTAATGATATTTAAGAGGACAGTATCATTTTAAATATACAAATTAGATAATATAATTTAATTCTACAATCTGAATAGAATTTATCAGCACAAAACAGTGAAAATGTAATTCATGGTACCAATGTTAAATTGAATTGATGGGCTGAAGCAAATAATTAAATATTTTGCTACAAAAAATTTCTACGCAGTGCCTAAATGAATGAATAACTTATTTAAACAAACTTCTGTCATGACAACTCTCGGAGGGATTGGCATGGTAATGTACATGACAATGTTAATGTATTTGGTCTTGGCGGAATAGATCTGCTACGCTGCTGCTGCGGCAGAGCAAGTACCGAGACTTGCTACTGCCAATACATCCACAACATGCTGCTGTGAGCATGTAAGAAATACTGCTGCTGCACATATAACATACATGAAATAACCCCCATATAGCGTACATGAATCACCTCGTAGCAGATCTATACAGGTGGAGCTGGGGAAGGTGGAGGGTTTCTGAAGCAAGCTGCAACTGCTACGGCAAGCACTAGTCATGTATTTGAATGTTGAGCAGCGAGCTCATTGGCTACCGATACAGGAGAGAACCAATCAGCTGTGCCATGTGATAATGATGTCATCACGTCAGATTGACCTATTGGACTGCACCATCTAGAGTTTCATGCCAGAACTCTGTATTTCATCAATTCACTAAAACGATTTGGACCGACGCTACCTACACTGAAAAAAATATCTTAATATGACATCGAAACACATTTCACTCAGAATTTTTTATTAATTATAAAGAAACAGCAAGTAACACATTGAATTAAACATGAAATTTTAAAGCAGACAGATGGAAATAGTATTTTCTTGTAAAATGTACTCTACTTTACAGTGTATGAGCGAAACAGTTCTGGAAAGTAGTTGTAGCCAATCATCTAATTCTTATATATATATATGCTCTTATTGAAGTTGTGATTATTGAGGGATGAATCAAAATAATTCTTGTGTTGTAATCAACATTAATGCCACAAGATATTTGTGATCTTCAGTTCCAGGTAGGTCTTCAGCAGAAACAGAGCAAATGAAGGTTTTGAAAACGCTGTCTGAAGACCTCCAGGCTTCTCAGTCCAAGACAAATGACAGTACTCGACAAATTACAGGTTCTAGTGCATTCCAGTGGAAGAGCTACTGTAAAGAATCTGAGCTGTCAAGTAGCAATCAAAGCTCAATTCAAACTCAGCACTCGAACCAATCAACCCAAGGTGACTTTCTGCTAATCCATACGAGTATCGGGCAAGAAGCTGTGCTCTGTACTTTGATCAGGTTTCCGATACAGTGCGCGCTTGGGCCAGGATTGGCATTGGTGGGACTGTCTTGAGGAGATGCCTGTTGTGTAAATGACAGCAGACAGGCGCTATGACAAGCATCTGAGACTCACTGTCCCTTTAACAGCTCCTACGGAACAATGAACAGAATGTTTCCATCAAAGCTTGGAGGGAGCTCACAAACAGTGTATTGACCTTGAGTGGCTCACATTGATTTCTGGTTTTATCATCATATATGACACCGCGGAAACAAGCCAATCACAGCAAAGCTCTGCATGCTAAGCCCCGCCCAATATGAAGGCAAAGAGGATTCTTTTAAAACCAGATTTATAAGGTAGTGTGACATTGTGTACTTGTGTGTGTGTTGACATAATTGACAATATGTACTTTCATGTACTGGAAATTTAACAAATACTACTATTAATAATATTATTGATAAACAAATTCTATTTTCTCATCTTCAATTATAATATTTTATTCAAAAATTTTAATAAATATGTTTTATATAATAAAAATGTTAATAAAAATATAAAAAATATTAAACATTATACATTGTGTAATTATACTGTGATTAATAATACACATTTGTATAATATACATTAAACTTATTTTTCTTTGTACACCATGAATAAATGAATAAATAAAATGTTATCAACATTTTAAAATAATATTAGTACTTATATCTTACATAATTATACTGTAATTAATAATATGCATTTACCTAATATACATTTATTTTCCATTATACACTAAAAAGTGCAAGAATAATAAAAAGGGCAGTTAGTGTACTAATTTCATTATCTCGTCTCATCTCTCAAGATTTTATGGATAGCTAAAAACCTTATGTGTTTTTTATGACTCTGTGAAGTCAAGTGTGTACTATCTCTCACTTCACTCAATGCCTTGCGTCTATCCATGTACGATTGGCCAACTGCAAAAATGAACAGTCGTGAACAGGCTTCAACATGCAACCAGTCCCTCATATGAAGAACAAGTTAATTGTTTCTCAAGTAAGGGATTGAGTTTGTGACCAATTCCTAGTCTTCCATGAGCACAAGCTCTCCGGTTAAAGCCTTCTCCCTTCAGTCCATGCCAAGAGAGCTGATTCACACAATGCTGCATTGAGATTTCAGCTTCTGTAAGACTCGACGGTGACTGGCTGTTGTAATCCCCCTCCACCTCATTTCATTAGCCAAGAGGACTAAAGCGATTAACAACACACAGGCCAATCTGAAGAAGGAAGAAAAGCACACAAAACGCCTAAAAATACAAGGTGCTTTGAACACATACACCACTCTGAATCGCTCTCTCGTCTCTGAACCGTCTTTTTGTCTAATCCCAGGATTAGGTGCCATCAAAGAGTGAGAAGTATTACAAATCGATTTTCATAATGGACTATTGTTCTCCTCTGAGTCAAACTTTGGAGCTGTGCAGAAAAAAAAAATCAACTTAATGTGCAAAACAGTCGCTGCAGGCAGATCTGTGTACTGTAGATTGTGGCTAATCAGTTAAAAAGAAAACATTGTTTTCCTTTACTCTAGATTCATAGACGTCTGATTAGCACTTAGCGTGATGATTTCAAACTTTTCCTAAATTGTCCTAGACTCTGTAAGTAGCTCTACTGATGCGGGTAAAAGGCTGTCGACGGAGCTGAAAAGCCAGGCATTCTCGTTTTGGCAGGGTAGTTTTTAATATTACTGATCTGAATAATAGTGGATTCTGAATGCTTTTTTACCACAGAGCCACAGAGATTAAATTGAGTTTAATGTAGTCAATCATAGATTAGCACAAGCCTTTTCATTTTACCCTGACATTTGTGCATAGTGGATGTTTTAGTAATAAAGCGACTTAACAAGAAAGAGTCAAATATCTGTTTGCGTCATTCATACAGTACGTGAAGCTCAGGAATTCTCCATTTGTTAACCTTTGTAGAAATAAACAGATTTTAGAACGAACCTGTACTTTCTTTCCTCAGTAAAACCTTCTGGTGTATATGGAAGGCCAAGAAGTGGCTACCATATTTCTTCATGAGAGCAAACACTTCCAGCTGAATCCAGCTCTGGAATGAGCTGTCAAGGGAAACGAGGATGAATAGTTTGAGCTCAGTGTGGGACACAAATCCTTCAAGCGTCAACCTGCTCGCTAACTCTAAAGTTAGCAGAAACACAGAGCAGTCACTTTGCACTTGTGAAATGGTGAACTGTTTCTACCTGTTTTTACCTTTCTGCTGCTACAACCTTCGGTGAAGACTGTTGATATTCCTGCATGTCTCGATGACAAAACGCTGTTGTAGCCCAATACTAGTATGTTTAGCATCATGAGCTAATTCAAATGTGAATGCGATTTTCTGCAAAAAACTAACAAAGAAAAAAGAAAAGAAAAGTTTAACCCTCTCGTGCTATTGACTGAAAAATTGTACGTTTTGGTTGTTTTGAATCTTTTACTTCATTAGAATGGTACAAAACTTGGAAACGGTTTTGGTACTTTCTATGTGAACACACTAAAAAAATCACTGACATGATTTGAAAAGGTTAAATGGTCCTGAATAAAATAGTGACACTTGTACTGTTCCCGGTCATAAAATGGCCTTGGAATGCATTGGAAATGAATGGGAAGCAATTGTTTTCTAGTGGAAATGTTTGGTACTGCACCCAAACAAAAGCTTACTGTAAGCGAACTTTTTTTGGAACACAACTTGTCTAGATTTATGGCTTGGATTTTCTCAGTTGAACAGTAAAATATGGCATTCTAAAAATGCAGCGCACAAGTTAAAATACTTTAAAATATGTATTGAGCCCTTGCGTTTTTTACGTAGTTTTTTTTTTTCAAAGCAAAAACACATTCTGTTTGAATGGTTCTTAAGCCAGCATGAGCTTGTTCAAACCAACCTCATGAGGAAGTGTAACTATTTTACAAGGTGGTAATTCTTATGAATTTGTTTGATGTGATTTATACGCAAACATATGATTTTTAGAAAAAAAGTAAGCATGAAGGTTCACTACTAAACATAACTGTCAGTGGGGTCTTAGCAGATTGTATGAAAACGAGTGAGATTTATACGAATTAGCCACCAGTTTGCCAAAATGTATAATAGTAACGAAGAGCTAGTTTCGCAACAAAACATGGCATCATAAAACAATTTTCAGTTTTCACAGTTGCGTGCCACAAAATATATAAGCCAGCGACTAAAACTGCCTCCACTGAGATTATTCCAAAGACCTCCATTCTGTCAGCATTTACAGCGGCCCTCATTGACAGAGGAGTAATTTGAACTCCATGTCCCAGGGGTTCACTCTTTTACTTCCTGCTCCAGGAATAAGCAGCGTATCGATTAGTTATCAGCTGGTAATTGGGCCACGATCTCTCTCTCTCTTTCCCTTCCCTTCGCTCTTGATCTCCTTCTGTCTTCCCCTAAGATGTGTGATGGCCATGAAGAGCAATGGATATCCCCACTGATGCTGATAAATATCCCGGCGAACAAAAGATCCTCCCCAAACAGCTGTTACATCCCACTTATGACTCCTGTTCTATCTCTCCTCACATTTGTACACATATCCCAGTTTCAAAACATTGGGACAATGGCGGCTAACAGTCTTTTTTTCATTGAAGTAGTAAAGAGAGCAGTGAAAATGACAGAATTTTGTGAATTAGTGTATGGCTGCACAATTACGTTTCAAATGTAATGTTTCTTCAACTGTAGGTGCTTATTTGTTTGTTTGTTTGCATTGATATGAACATTTCAACCATATCTCTAATGTATTAATTGTCTCCAATAGCATTCTATGGTGTAAATGTAAATATTTTAAAAATAAATGTAAAATTATTATTGTATTTTTAAATAATAATAATAATAATAATAATATAGCAAAACAATAAATTCTATTCACACAAATAGTGATTAAATTAAAAAAAAAAATTTTTAAACAACGCTCCACAAACTATAAAACCTACACAAGGTATTGGGAGGGATGACCCATTTCAATTAATTATAATTCAATTTATATATATTTTTTTTTATTTATTTAAAATAACCCATTTTGCTAACTGTTAGGCTATGGCTATAAGACCTAGAGATATTCTTAAACACACACACATTACATCATGTGAACTGGGAGGCTATAATAAGAGGATAAAAGTCTGTGTGAAATGGCACGAGCATTAAAAATGTTGTGACTGATTTATTCTTAATGTTTATTTATCCAGAGTTGGAATTTAGACATTTTAAGAGCCTGAAAAGGAAATGAGGCAGATAAAACGAGCACATGCATGTGTGAACTCTTCCCAGAATAATCCCTGCCGTGAACCAACCAGACGCAACATGCCAAAAGAGCCATTTACTTCCCAGACAAACGACCTTCTGAAGACACGGCTGCTCCTTGACTCTCTTTAAAACCACATTTGACAAGGATCTCATTTTCCTGCTCAATATTGCCATCATCAAACAGTCAGCTGCTTTAACCAACCTGTTCATCATTTCAACATCACTACAGCACTGCGGTTCAATTACCCTATCGAAGAGTCACCCATTCTGTGAGCAACTCTTGTCTGGACTAAGTACTTCAAGATAGGGACAAATTCAAATCAGATTATCTGATTTATTCAAAACCAATGACCATTTTCTAATTTGACAATAATTACTCCAAGTTTTGTCATATAAGGAGTCAACTGTTGAGTTTCTGCTAGATGATCAGAAACTTTCATTGACTGTTCTTGCTACCATGTAACTCAAGGCAAAGACTAAATTCTAAAAAAATATAGGGTTTTGCATCAAACACATTGACTGTATATAGGGTTCTTGAATTGGTTAAATGGAGAGTGAAACGTTCTTGATGTAAAATTTTACAGTTCTTCAAAATCAATGTATCGGTTTCTGAGGTCTTTGAAGCACCCCTTACCATGATTTTAGCAAGAAAGAAAGAAGGAGAGTTCCTGGATCAACATCCATGTTGGTTCTTGAATAACATTTCAATCAATCAATCAATCAATCAATCAATTAATCATACAAATTATAGGGCTTGAGTTGAGTTTTAGAACATCTTTGTTAGGGATAAGGTTGGGTTTATGCCATATACTGTTTGTTTGTCAAGATCCAAACATGTCCTACTTCACGGATGTCCAAACTCAGTGCCTGGAGGATCACTGTCCTGCGGAGTTGACTGGTGTAAATATTTGAGTAAATGTAATTAGTTACTGTACTTAAGTATCTTCTTGGCTACTTTGTAGTTTTACTGGGTATTGAAGATATTAGCAACTTTTACTCTCTACCTGAATACATTTTTGAATAAGTATACGTACTCTTTAATACATTTGTGAGGAATTTTACTTGTTACATTTTGTATGGCTCCTAACTTTTTCTGCTGCAGTCTATTTCTGCTACAAATGAAGTGATATCGCCATCTACAGGGCAATGAAGGCACTATATGTTGTGCGTTTTGCCCTTACTAAGCTTGCCAACAAGGCTACTTTATGCGAATGCAGGTATTTGCTGAATCGCAGGTATTTCATGCATGATACCTTTTTGAAGGATATTGGTTGACTTATGACCTTTTTGAGTACTTGGGCTTAACTGAGACTTCGGTGTTTGTAATCGTTTAGAAGGCTGTTGGGTGGAACTTGATTTATTGCTGTTTTGAGGTGTTCAGTTTTATTTTGATTTTAGAAAATAAACATTACTGTTCTCCTCTCAAATCACCTGTTTTTTTGTTGTTTTTTTTCACTGGCATTTCTCTTAGGTGTTAAGGACTAGTGCGCATTTGAGCCCACATTTAGTACCAGTAAAATAATTACTATTAAAATCAGATATTTTGAGACTGCATTTGCATTACATGGCTCAAGTGTCCCAATTACATTATTTTTTCTCTCCTGTGTGGCACAGATCAGGTATGACCCACGAATGTGTAAGCAGGAAAAAAGCACATGGATTCCGATATTCTCAGATCGGTTTCAGGCCTCATTCATATGTATAAATAAATCTTATATGAATCGGATACGTGCATTTTCGTCTGCCATGATCAGATATTCCCATCAATGCGAGTCGTACGCCATTGAAATAGCGACGGCAGCGAATTACATCAACTCAAGTGGACACTTTTCCAGGTGAGTATGCAGTGTTGCCAAGTCTGTGGTTTTCCTGCAAAATTGGGCTTATTTTACACTGTTGCTGCGGGTTATTTATAGTCAGTGGGTTAAAGTGATCTCTCCCCCTCACTAATTCAATGAAGGGGACCCCAGCTGGAAGGTAAAAACATGGGAAAACATGTTTGGGTTAATATTGAAAAGCAATTGGGCTAATGTTGTTTCGCAAACCTGGCAACATGTCAGTATGTCCCTTGCATGGCACCTAATGTACTCGGGTACTAATGTTACCTCGGTGGGGAAAACTTTTCTCCGGTGGGGAAAACTTTTCTCCGATTATTGAAGCCTTTTTCAATCACAGTAATGCATCTGCACTGCTATTGGTTCAAAAGAATGAACAGAAATTAACCAATGACGGCGCGGTGGAGCTGTGCGAGCCCATGGCGAGGCAGCGCGCCAGAGCCCGCCAAATTGGGCGGGGGATCTGGCTATATAAGCAGGCGCTCGGCATAGGATCACTGGTTCATATCGACTGAAGCGACGACAGAGTCGTGCAGCATCATAGCACGGTTAGCTACGCAGTACTCATTCCTGTATCTCAGGGAACCAAGGTTACATTAGTAACCGAGTATGTTCCCTTTCGATACTTTACTAGTACTGCGTCGCTAAGACGCGGTGGGGAACCTATTCAATCACACCGTGCTATGGTAGATGAACGACTAATAAGTAATTGTCCGGGGCGTCCAGAAGGGGGCCCTGTAGATCAACTACAATGAAGCAGGCCATAGCCAGAGACCCGGATTTTATTGGAGTCAAGAGAAGGCAAAAAAACGGGCTAACTCATAGAGGTCGAGCCCGGCCTCATATAATCGTTCTAGAGCTTTGCACAGCCTCGGAACTAGATAGGGCCGAGAGCGTGCAGGAAGCTAAGCCCAGACGTGGGAATTTCAGCGGGTTTGAGACATAGTCAGACCCAGCAAGGATTAAATCCAGCCTTAGGGCGGGAATATGGTTCCTGGAGCTTTGAGATCAGAGAGACAGTTAAGCAGAAAAGACCTGAGCCTGCAAAGCAGGGTCGTCCAGATTGTAGAACCTGACAAAGGTGGATGGCGAGGATCAGCCGGCAGCGGTACAAATTTCTGCAATGGACACACCACTGGACCACGCCCAGGATGAGGCCATGCCTCTCGTGGAATGTGCTCTGACCCCGATGGGGCATTGAAGGCCCAAGGAGGAGTATGCAAGAGCTATTGCGTCAACTATCCAACGGGATAGTCTTTGCTTTGTGACCAAAAGCCCCTTGGTGCGGCCACCAAAGCATACAAAGAGCTGCTCAAAGGTCAATGTACCAAATGTAAATTTTTAACACCCTGACAGGACAGAGCAAATTTAGCTCCTGGTCCTCCTGCAAGGGAGGGAGCGCAGAGAGCGTGATTACTTGTGCTCTGAACGGAGTAGAGAGCACCTTAGGTACATAACCATGCCTAGGTTTCAGGATGACCTTAGAGTTGTTAGACCCGAATTCAAGGCAGGAGGGGCTCAAAGAGAGCTCCTGTAAATCTCCAACTCACTTAACCGATGCCAAAGCTAATAGCAAAGCGGTTTTGAGCGACAGGGGTCGAATATCGGCGGATTGCAGCGGTTCAAAGGGGGAGCTTTTAAGCGCCCTCAGAATCCCACGTAGGGACAGTAAAAGGGCGAGGGGGGTTCAACCTCCTAGACCCTTTTAAAAATCGAACAACGAGGTTTTCCTGCCGACCGATATCCCGTTTATAGGAGCGTGAAAAGCTGCTATAGCCGCCACATAGACCTTAAGAGTGGAGGGGGTGCGACCCTTATCCAACAGCTCTTGAAGGAAGGACAATATCGAAGATATGTCGCATGTGGGTGGATCTTCACCGCAGTTTGTTTACCAAGCAGTGAAGACTGACCATTTGAGAGCGTAGAGGTGCCTTGTGGACGGGGATCTAGCCTGAGAAATGGTATTTAAGACACCCTCTGGGAGGTTCATAGGCTCCCATCGAGAGGCCATAAGTGTAGGGCCCACAACTTGGGTTGGGGGTGCCATATCGTCATGTTCGCCTGAGAGAGGAGGTCCCGTCTCAGGGGAATGGGCCACGGGGCTGCCGTGAGCAGCTGAGATCTCTCTGAGAACCAGAGTTGGTTTCTCCAGAGCGGGGCCACTAGAAGAACCTTGTGTTTTTGTTCCCTGATTTGCCTGACAACATGAGGGATCAGGGCGATTGGGGGGAAAGCGTAAAGGAGAAGGCTGGGCCAATCATGGGCCAGAGCATCCCTTTCCTTCGAAAAATAGATTGGGCATTGAGAGTTGTCTTCTGAGGCGAAGAGGTCGACTTCTGCCTCCCCGAAGATCTCCCATATTCTCCGAACCGTCTGGGGTTGGAGCATCCACTCGCCAGAGGGGACGTTGCTCGGAGACAGCATGTCTGCTCCCCGGTTCAGTTTGCCCGGCACGTGCGCTGCTTTCAGAGAGCGCAGATGGCAATGTGCCCACTCCAGAAGGCTCTTTGCCATCCTGAAGAGGCGTGGGGAGGAAAGGCCGCCCTGGCAATTTACGTAGGATACTACCGTCATGTTGTCCGATCGGACTAAGACATGGCATCCTTCTAGATGTGGTAGGAAGGACTGTAAGGCCTGCCATGCATTGCACAGGGCTCCCCAGCCCGTGTTTGACGCATCTGTGAAGATGACCTTCCTTTTGTGTATCATCATTTTGTGTATCATCATTCGCTTTGAGCGAATCATTGGTACAACCCTCCCTTCTCTCCAAGAACTGTAAATGGAACCAGTGGTTTCAGCCAGTGCTGAAGGGGCCGCATGCAAAGGAGGCCTAACTGCAGTACAGGCGATGCAGAGGCCATAAGGCCCAGCATCCTCTGAAACACTCTGAGAGGAAGGGACGCGCACCCCAAGCACTCTAAGTGGTTGAAGAGGAAGGATCTGTGGGATATTAGCTTGGCCTCTGACTGGGCTAAAACAAGCCAGTCGTCGAGGTAATTCAGAATGCAAAATCCCATCTGTCTCACAGGGGAGAGAGCCGCATCTATGCACTTCGTGAAAGTTAGAGACAGCCCGAACGGGAGGACCGTATATTGATATGCCACTCCCTCGAAGGCGAATCTCAAGAAGCGCCTGTGACGGGGGGCTATCTGAATGTGAAAGTAAGCATCTTTCAGATCCAGAGAGAAGAACCAGTCCCCTGGGTGAATTAGCGAGAGGATCTGTTTCAAAGTGGTCATTTTGAAAGCCTGAGATCGAGGATGGGCCTGAGGCCGCAATCCTTTTTGGGGATGAGGAAGTAATGGCTGTAAAAGCCTGACTCGCTTTGAGCTGGCGGGATGATTTCTATGCAGAGGGCTGAGCAGCAGGAGGCGTGGTCTTGGCTGGCTGTTGAGTTGGCGCAGGCTTGGGGCGACTGGCAGCAGCTGCAGAACTGGAACGCTTCGGCAGGAAGTGTTGCATGGCTTGGGACGACTTCTGTGCAGCCATGAAACGCTCGGCGAACCCTTCCACAGCAGGTCCGAAAAGGCCAGCGGGGGAGACCGGGGAGTCAAGGAAGATGGTCTTATCCGCTTCTTTGATCTCCATCAAATTCAGCCACAAGTGGCACTCCAGCACCACCAGGCTGGCCATCGATCTCCCAATGGCCTGTGCAGTCGTCTTTGTGGCGCGCAGGGCCAAATCGGTGGTGCTGCGCAGCTCTCTGAACGCTGCGGAGTATTCTGGCCCAGACTCATCCATGGCGCTAAGGAGCTTCACCTGGTACACTTGGAGCACCGCCATAGAGTGCAACGCAGACGCAGCCTGGCCCGCCGAGGTGTAAGCATGACCAGCGAGGGCTGAAGTTATTCGGCAGGGCTTAGAAGGGCTGCACAGCTCTCTGAACGCTGTGGAGAGTTCTGGCCCAGACTCATCCATGGCGCGAAGGAGCTTCGCCTGGTACACTTGGAGCACCGCCATAGAGTGTAACGCAGACGCAGCCTGGCCCGCCGAGGTGTAAGCACGACCAGCGAGGGCTGAAGTCGTTCGGCAGGGCTTAGAAGGATGAGCAGCCTTTGCCTTCCAACTTATCGTAGTCCTTCTGCACAGCGCCGTCGACCATAGTGAGGGTGGGAGAGGCAGAGGAACGTAAACAAGCTGAGTAGGGGGCATGCCACGACTTCGTCAGCTCGTCATGAACCTCTGGGAAGAAGGGTGCAGCTCGCTGAGGAGGGGTCTGGCGGCGTCCCGGCAGAAACCACACGTC
>NW_015632523.1:147224-170649 GCF_001515625.1 Sinocyclocheilus rhinocerous
GCCGAGGTGTAAGCACGACCAGCGAGGGCTGAAGTCGTTCGGCAGGGCTTCGAGGGATGAGCGGCCTTTGCCTTCCATCCGATGGCAGCGGGGGGGCAGAGGTGTGCAGCCACCGCTTCGTCCAGAGGAGGCAGCTTATCGTAGCCCTTCTGTGCAGCGCCGTCGACCGTAGTGAGGGCGGGAGAGACAGAGGAGCGTAAACGAGTTCAGTAGGGGGCGCGCCACGACTTCGTCAGCTCGTCATGAACCTCTGGGAAGAAGGGTGCAGCTCGCTGAGGAGGGGTCTGGCGGCGTCCCGGCAGAAACCACTCGTCCAGGCGGCTGCGAGTGGGCTCTTTAGGTGAAGACCCCTCCAATCAAAGCTCCTCGACAGCTTTTGATAGGACACGGATGAGCTCGGTGTCCGTACCAACCCTGGCGTCGATCGGCTCCACAGATGGCAAGGGGGCGGGGTCAGCAACGGAGCTCGACCAATCCTCAGTGTCCGAGGCCGCTAGGGACATACTGTCATCAAGCGGCTCTTCATCCGATCCCCCGAACGAGACCAGGTCAGGGGGGCGAGGGGCGGAGTCGCTCTCTGGTCCCTAGCGGCCTCGGACGCTGAGGATTGGTCAGGCTCCGTTGCTGACCCCGCCCCCTTGCCGTCTGTGGAGCCTAACTTTTTTCAAGCGCAAAGAGGCAAGGCTCATGCTCTCACAGTGGGAGCATGACATCTCAGTGAGCGCGGCTTCTGCGTGGGATTTCCCCAGACATCGCATACATTCACTGTGCCCGTCATCAGCGTGCAGTGGTGTCCTGCACGAGCCACAGCCGTGGCGCGACATTTGCAAAAACGTCGCAGGAAATTTGCTCAGAAATTTGCTCTTTTAGTACCACAAAGCAGGAAAGCGCCAACACAGGCGCTCTGCAGGCGGCTCGTGAGCGAAGCGCTGACCGGGGCTGTTTCGAGAGCGACGCGGGAGCAGAGCTGCTTGAAAGCGGCGATCTGATCCGGTGCTGTGAAGCGGCGCGCTGATCAGTGCTGCTTACAAGCGGCGAGCAGAGAGCATGAGAGAAGGCAGATATCAGATATGGCGGTGAGCTGATCTTGCTGCTGCAGAGCGGCGGCTGAATCAGCTTGCAGGCGAAGGCGGCTTCAAGACTCGTGGAATCAGCGAAGAGCAGTGTTGTCGTCGCTGAAGGAGAATGAATCAGTGATCCTATGCCGAGTGCCTGCTAATATAGCCAGATGCCCCGCTGGCGCGCTGCCTCGCCATAGGCTCGCCGTCATTGGTTCATTTCTGTTCATTCTTTTGAACCAATGGCAGTGCAGATGCACTGCTGTGATTGAAAAAGGCTTCAATAATCGGAGAAAAGGAGTTTTCTCCACCACGTCTTTGCGACGCAGTACGAGTAAAGTATCGAAAGGGAACTTTTTCTGCAGCAGTTAATTTCTGCTATACAAACAAAGTGATATCGGCATCTATAGGGCATTGAAGGTACTAGATCTTATGCATTTTACCTTTACTCACCCAAACTTGTCAACCATTTTAATGGATATTGGTTTACTTATGAGCTTGAACTTAACTGAGACTTCAGTGTTTGTAGATTTTACAGTCTGTTTTGTTTCACAGACCTGGCAACCTGCCAGTACATCTACCCTGGGTTATTTTGCCAAGTTTATAGTGTAAAGGCAGATATCAGATATGGGTCACTTTTAAAAGATGTAAGCTGGTCATCAGAAAAAAAAATCAGATACAGTCAACAAATCAGAATTGGGCATCAAGACCTGCAGTGTAAATGCATCCAAAGGCTTTTACTGTATTCGTACTGGAATTGGTGACTTGTATTGGAGTCATTTTCACTGTAAGGTATCTGTACTTATACTCAAGTATGGTTTTCAGGTACTCTTTACACCTCTAAACACCACCTAATCAACTTCCAGGCAAGTGTGTTGGAGCTAAAATCTGCAGGACAGTGGCCCACCAGGAGCAGGATTGGACAATCCTGTCCTACTTGGAAAATTCTCGAAAAACCGGCCCATTTTTATTTGAGTTATTTGTGGTGTTTAAAGGTTATCCTATACCATCAGTCTGTAGAACCCCTTTTAGAATCTCTTTAGAACTATTATGCGTTCATAAACCCAACCCACACGGCTCTCCAGAAGTTGATTCAAATATAAATTTCAACAATGCAGTTTATACATGCATTTGTCTCCAATTATGCAAGCCCACCATACTGAAAAGACCCTAAATCATCTCTGCATGTCTTACATAATCCATAAATAATGGCTTTGTGTATGTTTACACCCCGCTGTGTGATATGATTCATATCTCGTTTTGTTGCCACTGTTGTTCACAGTCCTGTCCGCGTTTTAAATGACCGTTCAGATGGCCGATGGGGGAGTATTTGAGAGCTGACACAAATGCATTTGCGGATTGTATATCTCCCCTGTTTATGTGTGCTGTTACAGTCTCACATGCTAGCAGGTGATAGATGGCCGCCACGTGGCGACACATGCTGAGCTAGGCCATGTGTTGACGCAGCGCTTACAAGAGTTTTTACGAGAATATGGATGCAATTTGTGAACTGACCAAGGAACAAGTTTGTGCCGTTTATTGTCCAAATGAACAAGAGTACACTAATGGTGGGAAGGTAACTCTAATTTAGCACTGAAACGGGTCCCTTCTTTACATTTTAAAGGTCTGGATTATGGTTATTTATGTCTTTATGCAAATGTGGCTCGGAGCTGAAGACAAATCTAGGGTTCTTGAGTAGACTGTAACAGAAATGGATCGTATTTCTCCCCAAGCAATGTTTGAGGTTTCAGAATGGGATGTGGATACATTAGCTGATGATTTAATAGACCAGACTTCCAAAGGTGTAACTCTGGGTGTCTTTTCATTACAGATTTGTGCAAAACTTTTGCGATATTTTATAAATATTGTGAAATGATGGTTTTTCCATTAATCAATGTTATGGGACCAAACGTAATTTTTTCCTCTCACGATAAGTCATGACGACTGATGTTGGTAGGTTTATGTATATCGCAGCCACTGCACTAACCATTATTTTTAATTGAAGGAAACGTAGACATTTACATACACCAGGTGACCAGTAAATGCGAAAAAAAAAACTGTTTCCATAGTTTTGCAATATATTCCCTTTTTCGAATAGCCGGAAAAACAAACCTCATGCGAGCGTAAAAACTTTTTTTTTTGCAATATAAATGTTTCCATTACGCGTATCTTCAATTCGCAATTTCAGTTTGCGCAATTTGAAGGGTAATGAAAACGCGGCTACTGTTCTGTTATGCTTTAAGGGAATAGTGTGTGACACAACATTCAAGCTGTTCTGTATCTCACAAACAAGCCTGAATGAAAATGCATGAACTTAATAAAATAACAGCTAAAAGCGTCTGCCAAATGCACGAAGAATCTGACACGTGCAACTACGTGTAATCATAATGTAACTCATTTTTTAAAGCCATCATTTTGTCATTTACTTACTACATTTACTAACTCTTGTCATTTAAAACCAATATTCCAAATGTATTTATTTATTTAGTTAGTTATTTAAATTTACTCATTTGTATGCCATTTAAATCCAATAATGCTTGTTTGCTGGTTTTATGGGCATTTGGGCACTTTTCTAACCCTATCTGATGGGGAAATGTAAGTATTTCACACAGTACAAATTTTGTACGAACTGGTAAAAATGTGATTTGTAGAAAAACACATGATTTGTATGAAAAGTAAGCCTGAAGTTACACCCCTAAACTTAACTCTCAGTGCGACATGAGAATGTTGTACAAAATTATGACTGAGATACAAATTTGCCACCAATTTGTCAAAATCTAAAATAGTTATGAATTGTCAGGAGACTTTGTTGCACTTTTCAGCTTGTCAGGCTTAGAGACCAGCTAAACACCTGGCTGGGACACCAGCTCAAACCAGCCGAGACCAGCAAACCAGCTTAGGCTCGTTTGTTTTCCCTAAAGGCTTAGTTTATCTTCATGTCAGTGAAGTGAAATTATGTGTGTGTGATGTATATTAAACTGGGATTATTTTAACAATTACAAATTAAAGGCTTCACTGAAGACTTGTTGTGATCTGAAGGACACACCCTCTCATCTCTCTTTATATATCAGTCTATCTCTCTCCACCCTATAGACCACATTCTGCCACTATTTGGGATCTCTGCCATCTAACAGAGTCATATCTCAGTATCCAATCTGGAGCTGGTCCAAACTCCTCCGGCCAATCAGGAGCGGCGGTATAAGAGGAGTTAAAGGACTAAAGTGGCTGCTACAACATACATATTTTCTCCACAAAAACTGCAGAGGATCCAGAGAGCAGATGCAGGAGTGCCAAAACCCAAGAGCTCCACAGGCTTCGCCTTCAGGGACTCTGTGGTTCACACACACACTAACACGCACACATGCACAGAGGCTGGATGGGACCCAAACATCAGTCATTCATGTTCAGACATTAGAGTGTATCTGTCCAAACCATCTGCAGTGTGTGTGTGTGTGTGTGTGTGTGTGCGCGTTTGTGTAGGCGTGGCTGTGTGTAGTTCGGTTTGCTGAAACTAGAGCCTACTGTTGCTGCGTTACATGTCAATCAACATCTGTGGGAATTCACATTTTGCCCCACATTTTCATATCAATAAATCCAACTCTGCGTACACACACACACACACACAGCGGATGAAATCTTTTTCCCTGTGGACTGAGTCTCATTTTAAAATGCCCTCGATGGCAGCGGGCCAAATAGGGTCTCTTATGGCTAGTCTGAGCAAAAAATCACTCGTAACGTTTTAGGAACATTAATGTAATGCTAGCAGCTGCCAAATGCTATTCTAGTCCACTATTTATTACACAAACTTGTTACTTTCACAGCCTCATGGCTTCAGCAGGGTTTTGCCCAGACATTACCTTTTACTTCATGTTTAAGAATTCACAAACTCATATATATATATATATAGAGAGAGAAACAAAAAATTAACATTTTTAAATATATCAAATATAAAAAGTGAACATTTTGTTAGATATAGATATACACATACATTATTAACTTTTACTATTATTACATATAATCAATGTGACATCAGTGGTTCAGTGGTTTTTTCTGTAAAGTTCTGGCAACCACAGCTGCCTTTTTTCTACCGTAGATTTTACACATTCTTCTTCTTTTTATTTTTTTGTGGCAATAAAACATTGAATAATGTGAACTGTCCTGTGTTCAAATGTCAGTGGATCTTTGTACCACCTCTTTTTATCAAGAACCATTTTTTGGCTTTATATGGTTTTTGATTCACCATATGGCTTTTTGAAAGACAAAAAAGTTCACAATAGGTTGCACAGATCGTTTGTAAAGGTTCTAGTACATAAAAAAATAAAAAGAAGAAGAATGTGTAAAATCTACGGTAGAAAAAAGGCAGCTGTGGTTGCCAGAACTTTACAGAAAAAACCACTGAACCACTGATGTCACATGGACTATTTTAACTATGTCCTTATTAGTGGTGTCAGCTTAACGCGTTAACTTAATTAGTTATGAAAAAATAACGCGATTAAATTCTTAATTCTAAATTCTTAAAATTATTATTTTAACGCAGTTAACGCACTGGCCCTGCCTCCATATACCAGTACATCATCTTATTTGTCAACAGTCAACTGTATGTTGTTGTTTATTTCTTTCTTAATGCCAATCCAGCATCTATGGCTATATTCATGGTGAGAACCAGTTAATCCATAGACAAGTTGATCCATACACAAGTCTTGTCTACACACACGCCCGGGGACAATTTCGAATGTTCAATTAACCTAAACTGCAATGTCTTTGGGCTGTGGGAGGAAACCAGAGCACTCAGCGTAAACCCACGCAGACACAGGGAGAACATGCAAACTCCACACAGAAAGGCCTCCTGTCCTTGCCGGGGCTCGAACCGACAACAGTGCTAACCACCGAGCCACTGTGCCGCCCGTCAACTGTATGAAATGTATGATGCAGGGCAACAACTCCATAAAGTGAAGTTATGCCCTAAAATTCAAGATATTGGAACAAAAATGCTCCTGTATGAGTTTTGTCTCGTATTTATATCATATGGTAAGCGATATCACAGGAGCAGTGTGAGCAATCACACGAGTGCTGTTTTTGTCCCAAATATAATGAGTGCAATGTGATTTTATACAACAGTTCAGTAAATAAGAAGTTAATATTGTATTATTTTTTAAACACAATATTGTCTGTTTTTGCTCCGTTTTGCCAACAAATATTACCTATAAAGCGACAGCTGAATTGTTGTGCGTCTCTGAGCAACACAGCGGTGTTTAGTTTCTGAATGAATCCGCGATTTGAACGAACCGGCTGAATCAATGATTCAAATGCCTTGTCCAAATACCCACACTTGCGGTCTTGGCCACTCGAGAGCGCGTGCGCGCGACAGGAAGTAAGTGCGCAAGACTGTCCCAAGTCTTAAATAAAAACGGCAAAGCACAGTGCCCTAACGCACACTAAATCCACACTATCTCGAATACCGCTCCGGAGCGCTATTCGAGGCTTAGTGTATCCCATCATGCATTATGTTTTGGAAATAAATCTTGAGACTTTTTGCCGAGATCTCGCGAGAGGTCACCTTTCCAATGTAAGTTAAATATGAATATAATAATTAGATACAACCCTCTACATTGCGAGTAAATCACTCACATATGTGACTAAATCTTACTCTGGGCGACTAAATAATGTCTAACATTAGCCATTGGCTAATACATTCTTAGATTTTACACGCCAGTATCAAAGACTCATAAAGACATACCGCCACCTGCTGGCCATTTTAGTTTCTTATTTAGAGTATTACTTCATTTAAAAAAGGGTGAAAACAAGTTTTAAAAAAAAGTATTAAAGGGATAGTTCACCCAAAAAAAATAATTATGTCATAATTTACTCAAACCTGAATGACTTACTTTCTTTTGTGGAACATAAAAGAAGGTATTTTGAAGACTGTTGGTAACAAAGCTGTTTTGGTTACCAGTGACTTCCACTGCATGAACGAAAAAAATGTTTCTCAAATGATCTTCTTTTATGTTCCATAGTTTATGTTGGGCTGTTGTAGCCTAAACTTATGTGTAATAAATTTTATGTTGAATCAAATAATATATTTCTTTCTAAAGCTACTATTTCTAATGTCTACTTAATACTTTCTCATTTAACACAAAAATAGCATTAAATAATCTTTTGGGGGTATTTTCATGGACAAATGTAATTTACAATTAATTAGATTAATTAATCGACACATCATGTAATTAATTAGATTAAGAATTTTAATAGACTGACAGCCCTAGTCCTTATACGTTTCTGTGCCTTGACCGTGTCAATTGCCTTGCTGTCTAAGGAGGGTCAGAAAGTTCTTGGATTTCATCAATAATATCTTAATTTGTGTTCCGGAGATGAACGGAGGTCTTACGGGTTTTGAACGATATGGGGGTGAGTAATTAATGACATAATTTTCATTTTTGGGTGAACTAACCCTTTAACAACATAAGATGTGAGCTTTCACAGAGAATATTTATGGTTTTTCAGTGTAAATTGTAAGATAAGTTTGTTTTTTTTTACTCCCAAAAACTGTCAATTTAACAATATTTTACTGTAAAATTAAATGAAATATACTAATAGCTATATTAGTTTTCACAAGTAAGGGAACTTGCTGTTAACCAATTACCAGGTTTTTACTGTATGACATTTTACAGTCCTTTACTGGCCTCACACGTTAAAACCTTTTCCTCTAATTAATTCTAACTTCTTTCATTTTTAAGAGCCAAGAGGTTGTTCTTTTTACAGACAAATAAAAACAAACACAAATGGGATGATTGTTGACTTAAAGTAAGACAGAGCAATAAAATAGAATAAGCTGGCCTAGGGAGAATTTAATGAGGAGAATTTGAGATATTGTTGAGATCTCTTTTGCAATTCCATGTGAGATTACTTGTCTTTTTTTTCTCCAGGAGGAGCAGCAAAAACTAAGCAAATGTCTCCATTTTGTCTCACTGCAGTCTAGGAGACATAACTGTGATATTAAAGAGATCTCATTTGCAGTGTTGGGGAAAGTTACTTTTAAATGCATTACAATATTGTGTTACTCCCTAAAAGAGTAACTAATTACGCTACTTTTAATGGAAAGTAATACATTACATTACTTTTGAGTAGGGCTGCATGATTAATCTAATGCAATTGTCATGTGCATCTTGTCAGTAAAGCCGGTTCTGTAATTAGTAGTAAATCTCCATCATGTGCTTTCAGATGGAGCAGCATTTACTACACAGATTTCTTCTGCAGATGTATTTAGAGTTTCCGTGCAAAAGTGCCCTCTGGCCTTCGGATGGAGATTTACTACTGATCACAGAACCGTGCTTCACTGACAACATATTTCATAGTATTCTAAACAGTGATAAAGGCTATGTCGATTAGCATTGCATTATTATATACTTTATTATAATGAAAATTATAATAAGAATTATAATAAGAACTCAGATAAATCATATATTGTTGTAGTCCTGAGTTTATTAGTCACGTTTAATCAATGAAAGCAGTTAAATCTTCTGTTTATTCAGAGATAGGGATTTCCTGGATTTCTTCTGTGGGCGTATTTGGAGTTTCCGTGCAAGAGTGCCCTCTGGCCTTCGGATGGAGATTTACTACTGATCACAGAACCGTGCTTCACTGACAAGATTGCAGCTTTTGCCTAATCGCCATTGCATTGGGATTTATCGTGCAGCCCTACTTTTGAGTTACTTTTTGTAAATCAGGGGTGTATTCCAGAAAGCACGGTTAACTTACCGTCAGCTAAACCCTGAACTTTCGGTTGATTAACCCCAAACCTTGCTTACTCGAGGTATGTGGTTCCAAAAACGCGTCCGGGAGTAAGTTCATTCAACTCAGAGTATGTTCCTGGTTAAGACTCAAGACATTCTCAACAGAGCAATGAATCACTATGGAAACGGATGCTAAGAAAAAGCGCGAAATGCTGTTTCTTTCTTCTTCTTTTGTTTAATGGTCGTTTACATGCTTAGTGCATATCGCCACCTAATTGATGGTTGTGCAATCATTTTTATTTTTTTTCCGTTTAATCTTTTAATAATCTTTTAATCGTTTAATCCTTGAGAATATAAATTATATTGTTTGCTTGATGCTAATGATATATTAAGTCATATCAGATATGTATTTTGATTTAGAATTTAGACATTATAGAAAATGCCGATCTATGTGTGAGATAATATAAAATGTATAAATAAATATATAATATAATAAATTAAACATTACCTTGTCATAGTGTTTTATAATTTATACAGATAACTGTTATATATGCCAATAAAATAAATAATAACCATATTAGAATAATATATTACCTTATTTATTACTTATATTAGCCCTTCATCATTAACATCATACAAATCATATATATATAATAGGCTATATTACATATTGCAATATTATATAATGGCTTGTCAGTAGATCACACGTGCGCTGAAGTGAACTAACCCTGGAACATAACCGCAGGGCTTGCTTGTTTGTTTTTAATATAAAAAAGTTCTAATGTAAAAGCCCTTCCCTATCTGTCGGTCACTACGAGTTATGTCGTGATGACATTGGGGGTTTACTTGAGAGCCCCAATCCGATCTGACTTTCAGAGAAAATGCTAATGAATTTTGGCTAGTGGATTTTGCATACCAGGGGTGTATTCCAGAAAGCACGGTTAATTTACCGTCAGCTAAACCCTGAACTTTCGGTTGATTAACCCCAAACCTTGCTTACTCGAGGTATGTAGTTCCAAAAACGCGTCCGGGAGTAAGTTCATTCAACTCCATGCAGAAGATCTCTTTTCTCGGTATGGAGTGACGTCTCACCAACGAGCGCGCCCAGTCAGGGCTAAACTGCCTGAGTTCCTTCAGAGGCAGGAACATGGTATCTCTGAAACACTTTCAGAGGCTCCTGGGGCATATGGCATCCACAGTCACGCCACTCGGATTGCTTCATACGAGATCACTTTAGCACTGGTTACACTCCCTAGTCCTGAGATGGCATGACCATCACACCGGAGTGTCACCGCCTATTCAGCCCCTGGACAGACCTTACCTTTCTACGGGCCGGGGTGCCCTTAGAACAAGTGTCCCGGCATGTCGCTGTGGTCTACGATCACGTCGCATGTCACAGCTTGCCCGTCACCTCCTCCTCTGGAGTCAGACGCGGCTCAAGTCGCTGCGTGCCGTCCACATTACGGGGGAGTTCAATCGTGCAGCCCACGTGCACTCAAGACAGCTCACGTTCCCCGGAGAATGGCAACTTCATCCCGAGACGATCTGGCTGATCTGGAGTTGATTTTTAGGGAAGCCCAGGTAGACCTGTTTGCTTCCCATGAGTCCTCCCACTGCCAGCTCTATTACTCCCTGACCGAGGCACCCCTCGGCATGGATACACTGGCACACAGCTGGCCTCGGGCTCTACGCAAGTATGCGTTTCCCCCAGTGAGCCTTCTCACACAGACACTGTGCAAGGTCAGGGAGGACAAGGAACAGGTCTTGCTGGTTGCGCCTTACTGGCCGACCCGGACCTGGTTTTCGGAACTCATGGTCCTCGCGACAGCCCCTCCCTGGCACATCCCTCTGAGGAAGGACCTCCTTTCTCAGGGGCTCGGCACCATATGGCACCCATGTCCAGATCTCTGGGACCTCCATTTGTGGCTCCTGGATGGGACACGGCAGACTTAAGTGATCTGCCAGCGGCGGTGGTAAACACGGTCACTCAGGCTAGAGCTCCCTTGACGAGGCAAGCCCATGCTCTGAAGTGGAGTCTGTTCTTGAACTAGTGTTCTTCTCGCCGAGTAGACCCCGAAGATGCACGATTGGAGTAGTGCTTTCTTTCCTGCAAGAAAGGTTGGAGCGTAGGCTGTCCCCCTCCACCTTGAAAGTGTATGTGGCTGGTATCACAGCACATCATGATGCAGTGGACGGCCAGTCCCTAGGAAAGCACAATCTCATCGTCAGGTTCCTGAGGGGTGCCAGAAGGTTAGACCCCGGCCTGGATACGTGCCCACGGTTCCCACCACTCCCTTTCGTGATCAGGTGGTGAACCTGCAAGCACTGACCTCGGAGGCAGATCCAGCCTTGGCGTTGCTGTGTCCCGTAAGAGCATTGCACATGTCTTTGTCTGCTACGGAGGTCAGTGGATAGTGGATGCCATTGCCTTGGCCTACCAATCCCAAGGCGAGCCGCGTCCCCTGGGGGTGAGGGCTCACTCCACATGGAGTGTTGCCTCCTCCTATGCACTGGCGCACTGCGCCTCTCTGGCAGACATCTGTAGAGCTGCGGGCTGGGTGACACCGAACACCTTCACAAGATTTTACAGTCTCTGCATTGAGCCGGTTTCTTCCCATGTGTTGGGTAACAGGTAAGTGGCAGGAAGAGCCTGCTGGTGTCACACTTACTGAGCCACTCGGGGATGCGAGCGCCTTTTCCTCCTCCAGTAAGTTCCCCGGTCGGCGAACACTAGTTGAGTATCCTCCAGCACCCCCTGCAGTCAGACTGGGTGGAGCAGTCTGACACCAGGCCCAGTATCGGTGTTAACTTTCCCGGGGTTCTGGTCAGCCCTTTTACTGGGCTAGGTGTCCATATGGCTTGATTCCCTGCGGGCGATCCCATATGTGTATTCTTCCACGGTTAGGTTTCCCTCTCGGTGAACCCTTGTCTTCCCTTTCACAGACCACTCTGTCAGTCTCTGCTGGCAGCCGTTCCTCCCTACTCCTAGGTAGGACCTGCCTCAGAGACCCATTCCATATGTAGTACTGCCCCAGGCCTGGGTCAGTTCATATCAGGGTTTCCACATGAAACCTCCCTACGGGCAGGATGTGGTCTCCATAGCACCCTTCTCTGGAAGGCTCGCTTCCCCTTCGTTACTGCCAAGCTGTAAACAACAAACAGGAAAGGTGTGAAGCACCTTTCATAAAGGTCGAAATCCCTTCTCTTAAGAACATTTTTTCTGTCATAGGAACAGCGGCTTGGCAATCTCCAGCAGCGATGTACTCACCTTTTGGTCCCTACAGGCACCAAGGTCAACGAATTTGCGCTGGGGCGTTGGGAAGGTTACGACCTTTGCGTAGCATTTGTCTGACATGCGGCTGCTTGTCAACATTTGCAGCGCTACAGGGTTGTGACGGGGTTCAGGTTGTGGCACTTTCCATGGACCCCCTATGTCGTCATGAAATAACTCGTAGTGATTAGGATAGGGAATAACAGATCGGGAACGTCTCCGTTACGTACGTAGCCCTCGTTCCCTGATAGAGGGAACAGAGACATTATGTCCCCATGCCACAACCTCGAACCATCACTGGTTGCCAGGGACACGTTCTCGGCTCCTCAGCGTAAAACCTGAATGAGTGGATGCACCTGTCACCTATTTATACCCGTATGCATGGGGAGTGGCTCAGGTATGCAAAATCCACTAGCCAAAATTCATTGGCGTTTTCTCTGAAAGCCATCTGGGAACGAGGGTTACGTACGTAACCGAGACATTTCACACCAAAAGTGAAATGAATATGCCTCAGGCTGAAGGAAATGTAAATTCATGTCTGTAAATTAGAGGGAGCAGCTCAAACAAATTGCATGAAGAATATGACGCAGGAGAAGAAAGTTCAACACTATTCAGCAATAACAAAAATGAAACACAAGTGTGACATTTTTGCTTAGCATGGTTGAATTGGATCATAGAATGTCAGTAGCAAAGATACTGGTTAATAAAATGGGATTAAATACATAAATGATATTTGTCTTATTTAAAGTTCCAGTCCGTAACTTTTTTGTGTTCAAAATGTACAAAATTTATATAATAACTGAGTACACCATGAATCAATTTTCCAAACCGTGTTTTTGGCTTGTCCTGAATCACTACGGTACACCTATAATAAGTGTTTATATTCGGACTATTTAGACTGGTTCGGGTAGGTACCGCTGCGGAGTAGCCCTTTTTTATTAATTTTGAGGAACACTGAATCTGTTTTTGTGCATGTGAGATGAGTAAATACATGTTCATATTTAGTCTAGAACTACAGTAACATCATGTTCACACAGCGCACACAACGCCTCTGCACTTACTCCTGATTTCTCTCAACATGGCAACATGAGAGTCAGTCAAGACATTAACTGGCATTACTTATTTGAAAAAAAAAAAAAAAAACTCAGATATTTCCTTCTAAATTAAAAAGTAAAGCGTTACTTTACTAGTTACTTTAAAAAAGAAATCTGATTATGTAACTCGCGTTACTTGTAATGCGTTACCCCCAACACTGCTCATTTGTGATATTTTTTTCTACTATGGGAAAACACAAATGAGCTGCAAACCACAAACACATTCAAAAATATCCTTAGGTTTTAGAAACCCTGCAGCAGATCAAGCATCCTTGTTGGCACCTAAGCCCAGCTCTACCCATGATGACCTGGCCATGCCTGCTGTCAGCGGCCCCCCTCACTTCAGATTAATTAGCAGGATAGAGTGGATTTATGGCTAGCGAGGGATGATGCAGTGTGTGAGGTGTCCTGTAGCCGGAGCGGGGCGGCAGTGACGGGGTCAGAGCCGAAGATCTCGCCTCTCTCCTGCTCTCTAATAGCTCAGGTGGGAGATGCTTATTAATGAGCGTCTCCGTGGCAATGCGTGGCACATAAATAACAGAGCGGGGCACATTGTTTCCCATCTCCACCAAATGAATCATCTGCACATTCTTTCCCACGCTAACACTAAGGAGTTTTATATGAGTGGGTCACGGTTAACGCAATGAGTAAACTAAATAATAACACTGTGAGTAATAAGAAATATTAGACTGTGGGTTTGCGAGCAAACCCCTCACCTGAGTGTTTAACTTCAGCACGTAACTCATCCTGCACGTGAATGATGACTAAAAACACACTGTTTGCTCAAGAAAAGGAGTGCTACTGCTTTTCTCAGTGATCATGCTTACAATTCTTGCCTGGCAGAAAGTGAAAACAATCTCACAGCCTCATATTGTGGGAAACCAACCCAGATCTAGAGACCAGAATATCATAGGCTAAAATTGAAAAGCAATAATTTCACACGCTACCTAAAAATCGCACCTTAAAGTGCTCACACGCAATTGACTCTAGAGTTTGGCATTAGCATGATGCTAAGCTAACTGTTTGACACTGTATTAAGCATAAAAATGCATATGCCTAACACTCACTTACAACTGATTCCAATGGTGTTTGCTCTTAAATGTTGCTAAGCTAACTGTGTACTGTGTGCTAATAAGCATAAAATTATATATCAGTTACTTTCAGTTAATTCCAATAGTGTTTGGTGTTAGCATGTTGCTAAGCTAACTGTGTGACATGCTAATAACATAAAAATTGCATATCAGTTACTTTCAGTTCATTCCAATAGTGTTTGGTGTTAGCATGTTGTTAAGCTAACTGTGTGACATGCTAATAACATAAAAATTGCATATCAGTTACTTTCAGTTCATTCCAATAGTGTTTGGTGTTAGCATGTTGTTAAGCTAACTGTGTGACATGCTAATAACATAAAAATTGCATATCAGTCACTTTCAGTTAATTCCAATAGTGTTTGCTGCTAGCATGTTGCTAAGCTAATTGTGTGAAAAGCTAATAAACATAAAATTACACAGTCACTTTCAGTTAATTCCAATAGTGTTTGATGCTAGCATGTTGCTAAGCTAATTGTGTGAAAAGCTAATAAACATAAAAACACATAATGGTTACTACTTTCAGTTGATTTCAATTGTGTTTGGTATTAGCATGATGATAAGCTAACTGTCTGACACTCTATTAAGCATAAAAGTGCATAGGCCTAACCCTCATTTACTGGCTACTTATTAAGTTCCGTATCAGTTACAAAATATTATTACTTGCCTACAAGGCCCTTAATGGGTTAGCTCCTGCGTACCTAACTAGTCTTCTACCACGCTACAATCCATCACGCTCCCTGAGGTCACAAAACTCTGGACTTTTGGTAGTACCTAGGATAGCAAAGTCCACTAAAGGAGGTAGAGCTTTTTCGCATTTGGCTCCCAAACTAAATCAATTTTGCTTGGTTGGAACAGCAGCTTTTTTGCTATAAGCTTAGTGTTTGGTGTTAGAATTTAGCTATAAGCTAAGTGTGTGACATGTAATCATAGATATGTATAGCTAGATGCCCTATTAGTGGCTGTTTCTATGGGCCGCTATACGTCTTCCATATGAGAATGTCCGTGAACACTTGGTGCATTGCACGGCAACTGTAGTTATACGCATGTATGAATATTTATATCTTCAGTAGTGTTCTTATCTGTGACAGGTTATCCAGTTTCTTTGTGAATTTAAATTTAGGCGGTTTTTACAACTAGATGCTGCACAATGCTGTTGCATTTTGAAACTCATTGAGTGTTATTGTGAGTGACGACATACTGTTCCAAGATGGCGGATGTGTCAACATGTCAACATTTATCGAATGTGGCATCTATAAATACATATCTATGCATGTAATCCCTGTTGAAAAAAACAGCATATGCTGGTTAGGTATGTTTTGATGCTGGGATGCTGGTTTAAGCTGGTCCTTTGCTGGTTTATGCTGGTTTATGCTGGTCCTTTTGTTTAAACCAGTTTAAACCAGCAAAGGACCAGCATAAACCAGCAAAGGACCAGCATAAACCAGCAAAGGACCAGCATAAACCAGCAAAGGACCAGCATAAACCAGCAAAGGACCAGCATAAACCAGCAAAGGACCAGCTTAAACCAGCAAAGGACCAGCTTAAACCAACAAAGGACCAGCATAAACCAGCAAAAGGACCAGCATAAACCAGCAAAGGAACAGCATAAACCAGCAAAGGACCAGCTTAAACCAGCATCCCAGCGTCAAAACATACCTAACCAGCATATGCTGGTTTTTTCAACAGGGATAAGCATAAAAATACCTAATGGTCACTTGCAGTTGATTCCAATAGTGTCTGCTGTTAGCATGTTGCTAAGCTAACTGTGTGATACTCTATTAAGCCCAAAGTATAGTTTGTTTTTATGTGTACTTGAAGGCCCGTGTACTATGTGCACAATGCAAAATTTGTCACCAGAATAGTATATGCGTACTGTATGCACACCACCCAATATTTATAGGTCGCATATGCACATTGAATTTATTTTGCACTAATCATTTGTTTCACAAGGTGGCAACACTGACAAGCGCTTGTGTGAGAGGATAATGAGATAGCAACAACTTTATTTTAAAAGAGTACAAAGACATTTTTATCGGTCATAACTTCCGGAGAAAAACAGCACAGGCACTGGACAAACATGAAGCTTTCTAGAGCGCCTGTGTTCATGCACACTATCAAATGGAGTATACTTTGAAAGGCTATGCGTTTGACTGTTCACATACAAAAACAAAGCTTACTTTGGGCTTTAATCATAGGCCCAACAATCACTCACAACCGATTCCAATGGTGTTTGCTGTGTGACATAAAAATAATAATAAACATAAAAATGCATAACAGTCACTAACAATTGAATCCTAATAGAGCATTGCGCAATGCTAAGTTAACAGTTTGATACTCTATTAAACATAAAAATGCATAGGCCTCATTTACCATTGATTCTAATAATGTTTGCTGTTAACATGTTACTAAGCTACGGTGTGACGTGCTAATAAACAAAAATATATAACGGTCACTTACAACTGATTCCTAATAGAGTTTGGCATTAGCATTATGCTAAGCTAACTGTGTGACACTCTATTAAGCATAAAATGCATAAGCCTAACAATCACTTACAATTAGACACTGTTTGACATTAGCATGTTGTTAAGCTAACAGTGTGACACTCTAAAAAAACTTAACACACAAACACTTGATAAGCTATTTTTTTACTTTATTGATATTTTTCAGTATTGAATGACGTAGACATATACTGTAGGTAATACTTTACAATAACATTCTATTTGTTAACATTAGTTACCTATACATTAGTTAACATGAACTAATAATGAAAAATATTTCTAAAGCATTTATTACTCTAGGTTGATGTTATTATCTACATTAACTACAACATTTTTAAAATCAAAAGTTGTATCTGTATTTAATAAACCTTACCGAACATGAACTAACAATGACGTTACTTTTATTTTAAAATAACATTAAAAAGGTGAATAGATACTTTAACAAATATATTGCTCATTATAAGTTAATGCATTAAGTAATGTTAACTAATGGGACCTTTATTGTAAAGTGTTACCCATAAATTTAACTTTTTTTTTTTTCAACTTGTCTGCAAGTTTGGATGTATTGATGATGTTGACAACTGCAATATCCTCTGTAACCCTTTTGTAAAATCAAACAAATTTAAAAACAATAATTATGGACGATACGCTTGCTGGAAGTGTAAAACATGGATCTTATACCAGGTATAACTCTGTGTTATGTGATCAGTTTATACACAATCCATGAGTGTAGGCCTCATTCCAGTCTATGTGTAATAAACGCATGTATAGTAAAGTGTTCATGGAGAGAGGGAGAGGTGGATATGTGATGATAAACACGTCTGCAGATGAAATGAGAGCACATTAAAGTCCAGATGGCGAAAGGAGAATATTAACTCAAGAAGCAAGAAGCTGCTGCTCAATTACTGCACTTTGTTTCCATGAGTTGAAGCTCCCTGTTAATCTGCATTTTTTTTATTCCCTTCATAAAACATCGCACAGAGAGACGCCACAGTGAACGCCAACCTAGTGATAGCTTTTATGTCGCCTTCATTCTATTACAAAAAGATACAACACTTAATTTAAAAAAAACCCTATGGAGAAACATTTCATTTTTCCATAACCGGTAATTAAATGTTCTTCAAATGAGTTCATTGAAGTCATGGCGTTCATTTGTGCTAAGCTTGGGATTTAATAGACTTTGTTAAACAGGGATTGTGAGTGAATATTAAGCTAGTCACCCACTGGGATTGTATAATGAATTAATGTCGCCATAATCCCGATAATGGTGGATTACTTTTCATTCAATAGCTTTATTAAAGTTCAATGGAGGATGTTTATGTCTAGCACACCTATCATGATGAGACTGAAACAGATCTTATCTCAAATTAACCTATCCATGACATTAAAGGAATATCCGAGGTTTAGAAGCAAAAATTTGCGTTACAGTGCGTTACATACAATGGAAGTGAATACATCCGATCTGTAAATGTTAAAATATTTCTTGTATGGCTACAAATAAACATTAGCATTGGGGGTAACGCATTACAAGTAATGCGATTTACGTAATCAGATTACTTTTTTCAAGTAACTAGTAAAGTAACGCAATACTTTTAAATATACAACGAAATATCTGTTATTTTTCAAATAGGTAACATAAGTTCCCTTTCAGTCAGTCACGTTCTACGTTACGTCAGTCGTGACTGACGAATTGGGATCTCGCCCGAGAGCCCAATCACCTTCGAGTGTAAACTAAACAAGCCAATGACAGTTGGCGTGCGTGTTTCGCCACGCGCACCCCGCCCCGCAGCGCGGGTATAAAAGGAGAGCGCGTGCAAACGCACATAGGGAACGAGGGTTACACAAGTAACCGAGACGTTACTTTGTTTTTTTCATTTATTCACTGACGTCTCTCCTGTCCCGTGGTGAGCGAACGTGGGAGTGAGTGCAGAGGCACTTTTAATAATTTCACTTTTGGTGTGAAAAGGTCTTTACAGTTGACAAAAATATAACTTTTGATTTTTTTTTTTATATTAAAAAAGAATTATGCAATCCCTGCCCAGGTGATACATAGTAACGCAAAAGTAAAGTAATGGATTACTTTCCATAAAAAGTAACTAAGTAACGCAGTTAGTTTTTATTGAGTAACTCGTGATTTCGCATGCATTCGTACAAAAAGATAACATTTTTAGGAAAGATTAAACCGACAGTGGGGTGTAAGCAGATCATACGAAAACATACAAATGAGTTTGTACAAATTCGTATGAATTTGGGAGAATAGTTATATATTGCCATGAGACTGTGTTGGTATAGTTTAACTAAACATGAAAATTACGTCTTCATTAATTCCCCCTCATTTCATTCTAAACCCATAAGACTTGGGCTCGTCTTCAGAACACAAATGCAGACATTTTTAGTATTCTCTTATGATTTCAATCCATCCACTGAAAGACCATGCAACCACAATTGTCATGCATCAAAAATTACAAAAAACTTTGTAAAAGCGATTCATATCTATAATGCTCTTGTATGTACTGCATTGATCAATGTTTATACATGACCTAAACTGCTCAATTCATAAGAATTATACTACTTTTACAATGTCTTACTCTACTTTTTGAAGCATGCAAAGTGTTTCTATGGACTTTCAATGGATGGGCAAAAATGATGAAAGGACATTAAAAATATCTTCATTGGTTTTGCGAAGATGAATGAAAGTCTTATGGGTTTGGAACGACACGAGTAAATAGATGAACTACCCCTTTTACATGCTTTTAGAAGGAAAAAGTCTCTTATAAACCCTTTACGTGAAAAGTTATACCAAATTTTATGTTTGCATGACAACAGAGAATCACAAACCCTAAAACTCTTAAAAACCTTAAAACTATTGTAAAATTGATGACTGAAAACTATAAACTTGATTAATTTAGCCCCATTCCCTTCCGTTGTCTCAGCTATCTATGTATGTATCTATTTATTTATTTTTGTCAAAAATGTAGTCAATTGAGCTTAACTTCTTTTGATACATCATGTGAGTTGTATGATAAAATAAATAATAAAAATAAATCTAGTGCAATACATAAACTATATATAAAAAAATAACTGATCTTATTAAAGGTATTTGCTCAGGCAAGCAACACTATTACGATGGGCTGTGGAACCAGTATGGGCGAGTATAGCGCCAAAACCTACTAAAACAGGCCAAACCATCCCATAGACTTGCACTGATAGACGAACTCAAGCCATATTGAGCCCTGAGACTTGGTGGGCTGTAATGGAAAATAAGCAATTACACAGAAACACCCTGGCAACCACTTACAACACCCTTATCATAATGGTAGTGTGTTTTACTCTTCACATTCAAACACCCCTGATATTTCTTTAGAAAATGTAAAAAATGAGTTTACATTATTATCACTTTTATTGATCAGCCAAAATCCCACTGCAATACAGACCGTTTTTGAGTGGACTAATATTGATTGCTGTTTAAATATGAATGAGCTTCTAAAAGGCTTGCGATGAAGCCGTTTTCACATCTTCAGTTCAGACATCATCTATTCCTGGATCGTGTCTTTTTGTGTAAGTCTGATCAAGGACATCACCGCTTCGATAAATATGAGAGGAAAATATAAAGATGCGCAGGTTTTGAAGGCCCATTGACGTCCGTGGGGTTACGGCTCACAGAAAAACAAATCGCAAGCTCTCGCTCACAGCTGAGGCCATTGCTCAAAACAATGGGAGAACTCAGTAATGGTTACAATAATTAAATGTATGTGGATGAACTGTAAATCATTCAGCCAGTTATTTTTAAACAATATTCATCAGTATTCTCAAGGGGGGTGAATTCAGAAAGCTCATAAAATCTCTCATTAGCAAAGACCTTGGTAATGTGCTCATATGAACATGAAGAGCCAGGAAATGGGATATGATGAATCTTAGTAGATTAGAGGAAGTCTCTCTCTCTCTCTGTCATTGATCAGAAGGGTCTCCCGACCCCACAGCAATCGCTGCTACTCATGAAACACTCTGAAAGGAAGCAAATGCTCTTGAAATGTTAACAAATCAAGTTCATTTTCATTACAATGTCCTTGTCTCCACAATTACAATGGTTATACAATAATACAGAAGGCATAACTGTGACATAACCTGACTCAACAGCACCATTACAAGCATTCCCTGAAGAAGAGCTAACATCTAAATTAACCAGATTTAAGTAAAAAAAAAAAAAATGTAACATGAATGAATCAACATAAATACATTAATTAATACCAGCAAACTCATTCTCATGGTTCAAATCATCCGGTAGAAACAGTATTATTTTAGAATCCCTGACATACTGCTATAGTTTTTGTTAATATTTTGAATTCGATTCAATTGTTTTTTTTGCTTTCATGTTAATTTCAGTTAAAGTTTTAGCAATTTTGTTCTTATATATATATATATATATATATATATATATTTCACACTGCAGCATATAAAAAGAGTTTGACATATCTATAGGGGATAGTATGATGCACAGATACATCATTTAAAGAGGTGTTTACCTCGGAGTGGAAGGTATACGAATGCATTGGAGAAATAATTTATGTGTGCAAACAACAGTATATCCATATAGATAAAATAAAGCGTTACCCCACTTTTTGCAGTGTTTATCTGCTTGCATTCTTCCAGTTATTAAAAAAATAAAGGAAAGTTTCATGAAACCTGTCAAAAAACATGACAACTTTAGATATGATGCATTTAACTAATGCTGTGTTAAAAAGCAATAAATAAAAAAAATGTAAATAAAAAATCATTGCATTTTAATTTTTATTATATATTTAGATTAAAATCAAATTATATATATGATGAACATCGACATTCTCGATGAACATATACTATGTGTGGAGAGCATTCATTCAATATCGTTATCTCATTTTTGACCAAGATGGCTTTTAGAGGGTTTTGCATTGGAACTCTTCATATATATATATATATATATATTACACAACCGAATACTTTAATAAATAAACCTCTAACAAGCACAACCTAGTAAATACAGCTCTTACACACACACACATGCAACAATATAATATAATATTGCACAATTTACATAATGTATTACACAAGTGAAATGAATGAATCCTTAAAAACAGGCTCTGATAATACAACCTAGTAAACACAGTTCTTTCATCAGGTGATGTATTCGAAATGACGTAGAACACATACACACTGTGGATTTATAAATCATGACAGCGCATAAAATCTCAATCTCATTTGTTTTATTCATGTAAACAGTATGTTGGGTTTCACCCCACAGCATAAGCTGAGTATAAATATTTCACGGCATCAGTGTTAGCTGTAAGACGCCAATTAGCAGATGCGTTTTATCTGAAGTGCACTAATTGCAGGGCCGTTATGTTTACATGTTTATGATATATCAATATACCACTTCTGTGATGCTAAAAGTATGTTAAAATGACAGAAAACATTGTGGGACAAGTATGTTACATCAGGGCAATACTAATTATATTCCCATTGCTGTAAAGAAGCAGACAAAATAGGCAAGAATATATATTGTTTTCATATCTGGGACTCTTTATTTCTCTTGATTGTTGAGCAGTTGTACAGTCAGAAGGGACATAAATTCAATATTTATTCAGCGCTTTTGAACGGCCTCCGAAGGCTTTTGTTGGGTGATCTAATTAATGAAATAATATGTTGATTTTCTAGGTTTGGGTCCCCGAGAACAGTCACTGAGACTAAGAGAATATTTACTTCCTTTTGGGACTCTGGGCTTGTATTTATTTGTATTTTTTACGCTGGCGGCTTTGTAGTTTGCGTGTCTTCCTGGCGTGGCTTTTCCACAGAGAGTTCGACCACGTTTCAATATCTCCTGTGAGAATCGTCTTCTTTATTGTCTGCTCTCATGAGCCAACACTGCTCTAGGAGAGAAATCCTGTTTATTAAGAAACCCTCCAGCAAAGAGAGCCGTTTCTGAGCACTTAAAAGAGATACACGTGTAGCGCTTGTGCACGCAGTCTATTTAACAGCAAAATACAGAAGTGTAACAAGCAATACTCTACATTATTGTGCTCGTGTTACATATACTACACGTTATTATAATTCATTACTTTAATAAAAACAAGAACAATGTGTAATTACAAGCTGCTCAAATAATTACTAATTACATGTTGTCCATTAATATTATTCCGTCCTTAACTATATGATTAACACTGTGACATGAGCATTAATGGAAAATGTGGCCATATATCAATGAAGAAAAAAATATCAACACATCCCATACTAAAGTGATCTAAGTATATGACTAAATAGTTTGGTCATCAAAAAAATTAATAAATAAAAAAAAATATTTTTTTGGTTTGACTCGTATATATATATATATATATATATATGTGTGTATGTGTGCGTGTGTGTGTGTGTGTGTGTGTGTGTGCAGTCAAACCAAACATTATTCAGACACCAGATATCTTTTTTTTTTTTTTTTTTACTGTTTGAAAAATTACTGAATTTTTACAATTTTTTTTGGGTGCAGGACACTATAGTTCATTTATGTAAGTGAGGATAGCAAAATAAAGTAAACTGTGACATACAGTATTATACCCCAAAATTCTTCATACAGTGGACTACCAGTAAAATTGATCAAAATTTGGGACCAAAAATTATTCAGACACTTTGACCTGACCATGTTTTGCTTAAGTGTT
>NW_015632523.1:174487-185253 GCF_001515625.1 Sinocyclocheilus rhinocerous
AAAGCGCGTGATTACAGTACTAAGCCGCTGCAATGGAGCAGCTCTAATGCTATTAAATTAAAGATTATATTTTTTTACTAGTGGGTGCAGGACACTATAGTTCATTTATGTATGTGAGGATAGCAAAATAAAGTAAACTGTGACATACAGTATTATACCCCAAAATTCTTCATACAGTGGACTACCAGTAAAATTGATCAAAATTTGGGACCAAAAGTTATTCAGACACTTTGACCTGACCATGTTTTGCTTAAGTGTTTTTTTCTTTTCTTTAATTGCTATTGTGACCTTTTTACACCACAGACTGAACAAAATGAAGCATCGCTTGGTAATTGGTATTATCTAATTGTGTACTTAAATTTAACAGCTGACAGCTATTCAATTGAATTCATTAAATTCAAAAATCAAGATGAATTTGTTAGTTCTTGTCATATTTTATTACCATTTTCTAAACTATAGCGAATAAACTGTGGTAATGTGAGAAATGTTGAAGGTGCCTGAATAATTTTTGGTTTGACTGTATATACATATATATATACACACACACAATTTATTTTTATTTTTTTAATGTAAAAATCTATGACTATGTCATAATAAAACTGCTCCCCAAGTGCCTCCAGCGCCGTTCAAACAATCTAAACATGATCTGACACACAGAGATGAATCACTCCGCTAATGAACAGATGCGGTTCAGCTCAAGCCGAAAGGGGGCGCTGTTGAGTTTTGAACCCGCATGTCCGCTCGCATGTACGGGCTTCCCGACCACGTTTTGTGGGACAGTGGAGGGGGGAAAAAATCTAATAAATCTATATATTAACATTAAAACAACATAAAGACGCGTACTCTGTGGAAACCATATGGCCATTTTAATTGCTTTAGTAGTTACATCCGTCGCTAATATATGCGTCGTGCATTTTTTTCTATCCAGTATGCCTAAAAAATTACTAATAATAACCTATTATTAAACATTTTAGTAGGATGCCTCAACCGATAACGTAATTAATGCATTACTTGCGTGACATTTATAGACTTTCATAATGACTATAAATGATTTCTTTTAAGAAATGTCAATAATATCGTCCTTTAAACAAGCATTAATAGCTTAAGTGTAAATGATCTTTTTAAGGTTATTAATAGGCCTATATCATGTATAAATAATTATGATTGCATACTGTTAGAAAGCTTGATTTTAAACAATAGGCAGTGTGGGGAGAAAACACAATGAATGAAAAGATGCTTTACCTGCTTTAAACAGCAAAAACAAAATCGCTGTCCATAAAGAGTTAAAGTCGTCGTTTAGCTCTCTGTCAGTTCTGACAGTTCGGGAAACTTTTGTTTCTTCTCTAGTATGTAAATTGACCGTCGGATTCAGCGAGCCTATTGGCTACGAGTCCGAGTCAATTTCGTATTTCAAACCTGACGTCAGGGCGGCTATAAAACTCAGCATTGCTTTTATACTCCTATGCTCGGTGATCCTTTAAAAACTCTAGAACAAGCCCGGAGTACTTTTTTTTTTTCCAGCCAAGCATCCAATTGCCAATCACATACATGTTACGGTCTTCATTTCAACGAAACTATTGAAAAAAAAGGGCGCCACGCAGCCATGCAGTGTTAAATGTTTGCGACTCAAACGCGTCGACACTCGCGCACAAAGAGAGAGGAACTGGAGACGCGCGCGCTCCTGCGTCTGTTGCGCGAAAGGCGAAAAGGCGTCAATTTAAAATAAATAAATAAATCGGCGCCGGCGAACCCTTTTCTCCGCTTTTGAAGAATTAAATAAAGAATTCAAGCTGGCTCACGCTGTCTCGAACCCGACCACTTTGACAGCAGCTCTTCACCCCCTTTGGAGGACTGTCAACAGCAAAAGGATGGCATCAGAACTGGCAATGAGCAGCTCCGACCTGCCCACCAGTCCCCTGGCCATGGAATATGTTAATGACTTCGATCTGATGAAGTTTGAAGTGAAAAAGGAGCCGGTGGAGCCCGATCGCAGCATCAGCCAGTGCAGCCGCCTGATCGCCGGGGGATCCCTGTCTTCCACCCCGATGAGCACGCCTTGCAGCTCGGTTCCCCCTTCTCCAAGCTTCTCGGCGCCCAGTCCGGGCTCCGGGAGCGAACAGAAGGCGCACCTGGAGGATTTCTACTGGATGACCGGTTACCAACAGCAGCTCAACCCAGAGGCTTTGGGCTTCAGCCCCGAGGACGCGGTGGAGGCGCTGATCAACAGCAGTCACCAGCTCCAGAGCTTCGACGGCTATGCTAGAGGGCAGCAGTTCGCCAGCGCAGCCGGCGCGGGAGGCGCCATTGCCGGCGAGGAGATGGGATCCGCCGCCGCGGTGGTCTCCGCGGTCATCGCGGCCGCCGCAGCCCAGAACGGCGCGCCGCACCACCACCACCATCACCACCACCACCACCCGGGCGGGCACCATCCGACGCCTGGCGTGCAGTCCAGCGGCAACCCCGCCAGCCACCAGCACATGCACCTGGACCTGGACGATCGCTTCTCGGACGAGCAGCTGGTGTCCATGACCGTGCGCGAGCTCAACCGGCAGCTGCGGGGGGTCAGCAAAGAGGAGGTGATCCGGCTCAAACAGAAGAGGAGAACCCTCAAAAACAGAGGCTATGCCCAGTCGTGTCGCTACAAGCGGGTCCAGCAGAGGCACGTCCTGGAGGGCGAGAAGACCCATCTGCTGCAGCAGGTGGACCACCTCAAGCAGGAGATCTCCAGACTGGTGCGCGAGAGAGACGCGTACAAAGAGAAGTACGAGAAGCTCATCAGCAGCGGCTTCAGAGAAAATGGATCCAGCAGCGACAACAACCCGTCGTCCCCGGAGTTTTTCATGTGAGTTTACCGGCACTTAATAGAGCAGCGGTGTGCAAAAGTTGCGTACGCGCGTTGTTCCCGCGTTGTGTTGGATTGGGCAGTCCTCTCACTTTTGTTTTTTATTCTCTGTCAAATTTAGATCCGTTTAATCCCGTAATGAAGAAATCGATCTTTAGAGTTTAGCCCACGTTAACCTTTGCTCTGCGCTTTTGGACAACAATAAGACATTTTCCATCGCCGAGTTCTTTTCATTTTGTCTGTTCTGTTGCAACTGTAATATGTGAACGTGCTTTCATTTGATATTTCCCCATGTTGCCTCGTGTTGCGTAACTTTTAAGTTCACATTGTTGTAAAGTTCAAGTGACACATCACGCTGGTTTCGTGAGGGCACTGTACGCTGAAAGCGTGGAGAAGCGTTTGAACGCATTCCCCTCATAAATCGAGCGAGATTGACTTTGTGTTTCATTCAAACTCCATCACATTTTGTGTTGTTGTGAAGAACTCATTCAATGGTGTATTTATTTGTGTATCGGACGCGATATGTCGAGCCCACATGCTGGTCATGTTGGCAGCCGATGTTTTTTCTTTCTTTTACCTGAACGAACTGAACTGAAATGCTCCGACATTACATTCATTTTCTCATTGTCTGGTCCACTTTTTTGGGACTCTGAGCAAAAAAGTGACATCTTTTCATCCAATACATGAAACATTGCCTCCATGATTCTTGCGACAAACTCCTGTCATTTTCTGCACAACAATATTAGCGATGAAACATGTTTTGGCAAGAAGAGTGATTCTGTATGCTTATCCTTTTTTGTGGAACGAGGAGACATTATTAAACCCCTGAAACAATTGTAACTTATCTCAGTGTGATACACTTAAGACTGTGGAAGATTTGCATTTTGACAAACATGTCACTCCACATATTGCTTCACCATTAAATATGGTCAAACGAACGATTTCGGACTGTTCAATGGACTCAAAGTGTTTATAAATTATTCTCATTAAAGAGAAGGATATTGTATCAATGAAGAGTTTGTCTTAGCACGCGCTCGAAATGCTGCATTCAAAACTGTTATTTTAGGATTTGCATCTAAATATAAATCTAATTATTACATGAGAGAATATTGAACTATTTCGGAGCTCGCTGCTGTAAAACATTTACTTGCATCAGGTGGGAAATAAAACCTTTCAGAAAACGTATACTTGTGTAACATACATATTAGTACGTTTTGATATTTGATATCGATTAGGATTGACAAACAATGCCTGTACAAACTGGAGCAGCATATATAGTTCATCAATAAATGCTAAACATTTAAAACCAAACGTCCTCGTGTTATTTATTAGAGCACGCCTAAAATGTGAGACTCTCACTGAATACAGTATTTAATATTACATGCTGATTGGGAAATTAAATAGGTTATGATTTTTAATGTCTGAGGAAAGTTCACGATTTCACTTGTTGCCGCGTGACAGTTCACTCGAGTTTCACGAGATGAGCAAATATCCTCGTATTAAATCGGATTCGCTTTAAATTTAATTGAACTAAAGTAACATATGACAGATACAATTGTTTATATTTGAAAAAAAGCCAGCATAACTTGGTGTACAGCTACATTGTTTGATAAACATGACAAAATGCGCTCGCGAGTTTATATCAGAACATTTCAATAATTCACTAAAGACAGATTCGACATAATCTAAAAAAATAATTTACAAGCAAAAACCTATATTTAAATAGCACTCGATTTCAGGAGGGAAACCTTTTTTCCCCCCTTTCCCCTTTTTTTAACATTTATTTATGTAACTTGCTTCGCAAACAATGAAATCTCATTTGGTCCACCGCGCAGTTTAAACACATATCACACGACGACAGTTTAGTTTCGCTGCCCTGGTTAATCATTATTTTAGTGAGACTATATACTTGCTTAAACTGCAATTTAAATAAGTCGTATATTCCGCAAAAACTGTGATTTTGACAAACAGATTCGCCTCTAAATCACTGGAGCTTCACCTAAGTGCACCTAAAATGTACAGAAACGGTCAGTTCGATAAATTATTGTTTTCTTTGGTTAAGAATAACCTGACTGTGAGCTTACAGGCTATTAGCAATTAATAACCTTTATTTCTTTTCTACCAGTCACTCTTATAACTACCACTCAGGCCTATTAGTTAACTCAGAAATGTCATTAGCAGCTACTTTCACTTAGAGTTCACCAAAACAAATGAGTCGTGGTCTGTTTGTGTTTTATAAAGCACAAGACAAAATTCATAAGTTTATGATTTGACTTCGTCTGTACACCATAACCTGAACTGAAGATTTAAATAACAGTCTGTTTCTCAACGTCACAGCTCCTTTTTCTTTTCTCCAACCTTCTTTGACTTTTCAGCTTCTTTATCTCTTCAGGCCCATCATCCGTTCTCTCAAGCCATCACTATTATCAGCCCCAAAATAATTAGAAGAGTGAGTCAAGCTCTCATTGTCACAGCACACAGGATGTGGGCTCACAGCTGGAAAGAAAGTGAAAAGAAGTGTGTGTGTGGGACGTCTGTATTTAGGGCGTTGGGTGAAAACCTATAGTGGCTCATCAGCACAATGATGATTTGAATATCAGGCGGATGACGCACACAGCCTTAAATGCATGGCGTTCGGAGGAATTCATACGCTCGGCTGTGAGCTCAGGGGAAAGGCTGCATGGTCCACGCCGTGGAAAGCACAATGATTTCTTGCATGATTAATAGTGGAGAAAAGACCTTGTTTCTGCTCCTTTAAATTGATGAATCATTGGTGATTTTCCCCAGCTGGGCTTCGACTGCCTTTGAGTGGCTGCGGCGCATGTAATTTATGACTTTTCTGTTTGATGAGGTCAAAACGCAAAACTGGTTAATGATATCACTGTTATAACTCAGAACTGAAGATACACACTGTACCAGACAGCAGGTCTTTTTCTGTTCCAGCTGCTCGTTTATTTATTTTATATATATAATATATATATATATATATATATATAGTTCCAATAATAAAGTTGCATTATTAAAGTGTCAGATAAATTGTGATAATTGCCAGTCAATATAATTAATTTATTAATCAAATTTTTGGGGGGGAATATCAATTCAGTATGTCTCCTTTTTTCTATTTGATTTATACACATACACATATATTTATATAACACATATATATGTGTTTTGTTTATGCATTCATTCATTCATTCGCTTAGCAGAATATGACACTTTTGGTGTCTGCTTTAGAAAACTACAAAAATAGTTTGAAGCTTTAAAGTGTGAATATCATTTCAGTACGTTCGCTTTTAAATCACATGGATTTATTGGTGTAAATCAGACTAAATGCTAATCCCAGCTAATATTGTTGGTTACATTCATTACATTACATATATTACATATGGATACATTAATCCAACTATTTAAAACGTTCATGTAATCTTGCTTTTCCTAACTCAAACCAGTATTCCTAAACATTATGATGCACCGAAACACATCCTGTTTAGCAGCTTCTGATGACGGACCGCATTAGCATAGACGAAGCAAACATTTCATTTCGGCTTGTGAATGAAGTCAGTGGATTTCATTACACACACCATGTATATTTTCACACCTCGGCTCCATAACCGACATGCATCTAGCACAAATCGCCAAAACACACACACACAGGCCAATGCTTTCACACCAACCCGCACACACTCTGTGATTGCACTTAATTTAATCAGCAGCGGGATATTGACACCATATGTGCCCTAATCATTGGTTGCGCGCGATCCTGATTAGGTTATTACAGATAATATAGTTGTCTTCTGTCACAATATTGGACTTTTTGCATCCGAGGTCAACAATAGGAAATCACAGTTCAACTCATGCATATTGACATTTCAATCATTTACATACAGCAACGTTACAGGGTAATATCTTTAATCATATCAGACATTGTTTCTGCTGGGAGTCGATGTATAGCTTTTTTGTTTTTGTTTGAAGCACTCCGAGTGATTTTCTCACAGCGTGGATTAAAAAGGATTGTCGTGACGGCAAGGCCTCGCCGAACGCAGAGAAATATGCCAGTGCCAAGCTCGAGTCGATTGTGTTCACGCAATAATATGTGACCCTGGAGCACAAAAGCAGTCTTAAGTCGCTGGAGTTTTGTGGTGCAGGGTCACATTTGAGCAAATGCATTCTGGGAAACAAATTTGGAATAAAGTAATTATAGTTATCGCAACTAAAATTATAACTATATATATTTTTTTTTAATCAAGGCCATGTCTTATCCAACATATAATAAATGAATAGATAAATGTTTCTAGTAACACGTTCTCTGGTCTTTGGTGTCAAAGCATTGCAGGCGTTTTTCATTCTGAAGCACAGAAACAAGCTCGGCGGTGTTGCATCCGAGCTCATCTGCATCTCTCCACGCTAAACATTTCCATTTAGAGTGATTTAAAGGAGGGAGTTTATGTGCCTGCCATGTGCGTCCATCATCCCCCGACCCCGCTCTGCCTCTGTAAACCTGAGTTATAGAGCAGCTATTTGAAAAGATAATAATTTAACTTTCCCTCCACCGTTACACTGTGGAAATGGATGTGTTTGTGTTGATTGCCTGAGCTCTGAAGCTTTCCTTGTACTTTCGGAGAGAGCGAAAGAGACGCCACGCGTGATGCTGGAGTGTTTGTTTTTGAAAATCAGCCATGCGTTCGATCATCATGGGTGCGAGTTAAAGGGACAGTTCTTCAGAAACGGGGGGAAATATAACAAAACTCGTAATAAAATAAATGAATAATACACCTGTAATCTACTCACCCTCATGCCATTTGCTTTTTATGTATTTATTGTGAAACACAAAAGGAAATTTGAAAAGGAAAGATTTAGTAGAAGGTTCAAGCTGCTCTTTTACGTACAATGAAAGTGGATGGTGACTGCGTCTGTCAAGCTTCTATAATGCTGCATAAAAGTATCAAAATCATTTATTGTAGGCAATCCTGATTAGGTTATTACACATAATAATAATAATAATATAGTGTTTTTTTTGTAATAATATTGGTCATACGCATTGATCTTATTGTTGCGAGGTAAAAAAAAAAAGGAAATTATAATTCAAATCATGACATTTCAGCCATTTATACATACAGCACAGTTCCATTATTTTTCAGTTTCATTTATCTACTTATTTATTTAATTGCATAGTTTATTGGATTTATTTCCACATTTTTGATGAACTATCCCTTTTACTCACACCCATAATTATCTTATTTCTTTTTTGTTTATGTATTTACTTATTTAATTACTAAAATGTAGTTTCACACACACATACATATGTGTGTTTGTGTGTGTGTAATGCGTATGCATATATAGATATATATTAATTTTTATTTATATTTTTCATGAACTATCCTTTGTACTCACACCCATATTTATTTATTTATTTATTTATTCACTCATTTAATTAATTGTATAGTTTATTATATTTTTTCCCACATTTTTGATGAGCTATCCTTTCAATTGACACCCATAATGATCTACATATGCTGATTAATTAGCTCTAATTTGCTCTAATTTGTCTTATTGCTTCTTATACATTTCAGTCATTGACATACATTATCATTATTATTTTCTAATCATTTTTAACATTTTATTTATATATTAACTTATTTAATAATATAGCTTACTGTATTATATTTTCTCCCACATTTTTATGAATTCTCCCTTTAACTCACACCCGTAATTATCTAACAGATGCTGATTCAAACAGCCCATATGTTTTGTGCACTATTTCCCACGTCTTATAAAGCTAAATAGCTTTCTTTGAAAATCATGACAGAATTGTAATGTCTTCCTGAACTATCCCTTTAATTGCTAAAGTATGTTCGAGTTTAAGGAAGAGCCCGTAGACGAGTGTATATGTGTGTGTGTTGGTATTGTAGGCTTTGGCCTTGTGCCCATCTTGTGTTATACCTGCATCTCAATGAAGTTGGCAAGGTGATTTACTGGCAAGGTGTCTGGGCTGCAGTCTCTCTCTTTAACCAACGAGTCAAAGCGACATTGATCTCTCAGCCAAGGCAAGGTGACCTACAGAGCACCACTTCCCAAGTCTTTCTTTTCTCGTCTTCATCTCTAACCCCTTTCCTTTTTTTCATCGTGGAGTCGGTGGCGGGCCGTGACCCCGGCGAGTGAAGTCATGTCCTGTGGCAGAGAGCACAGCAGTGAGGTGAATATGAAAACAAAAGCAAGTCCTTGAGCTGCTCTGTGCCACTCGTATCAATAAAACGCCTTCACAAAGTCTCGTTTCGCATTACCACACCACGCTACCGCAGTTACGCTGCTACTGAAGGACTGTTATCTTTACCTTAAAGGGAAAGCACACTCAAAAGTGAAACTTTTCTCAGTTATGCTTATTCACCTTCATGTTGCTCGTGTAGTCTCTCTCTTTTGATTTGTTGATGATTTTTCTTTTCCAATCAAACATTAAAAGAGAACTTAAGCACAATAGCCAGGCTGCTGGTTTCCATACAACAGGAGTGGATGGTGACTTCATTTCAGACACATTTGAAAAATATAAAAGATATAGTTCATAAAAATTGCAACATAGGCTTACTGGGGAAAAAAAAGGGTTTCAACTTTAAAAAAGTAAGTGTTCGCACCGCCTTAAAATTTTACATTTAGGCAACTTGAGTTGTACAAGTGGCAACTTAGATATATGATATTTACATTTTAAGGCAGCACAAACACATAGGCCTACCTTTTTTAAGTTGATTTGTTTTTACAGTGTCTTGCTAAACTCCAAAAACGCACCAATACATACAATTAACTGCAATTTCCAGCTAAAATGAACACCAGCGGCAGTAAAACACCAACAACTTTTCTTCTTTTTGACATAAATTATGATTACAGGGGCAGAGTATTGATTAATAAGTACTTACTTTCACACTGTGTCTTTCGATTTTATTACCTCAGAGTATTATCATAGTAGGTGATTTGTAAATAAATGAATGCATTATAATGTTTGCTTCACAGAACTATATATGGCATTTTAGATGTAGTAAACTTGCTCGGTAGCTCACCTGGTACAGCATTGCACTTGAGTCATGACACTCGATAAAAGAGCTCACAGATTTGTAAAAGTAAGCTAAAACTGTATGGTTGCTTAGCAAATGTGTTTTATCTCATTTTTGTTACTACTATTGCCAAGGTTTAGTACATGAGGTGTACGTTATTTTCAAAAGCGACAAAGCATTAATCTTCTTCTTCTTCTGCTTGGTGTTTAATGGCGGATGGCATACAAAAGCATTAATCTTTCAGTGCCACTCACCTGATATGTCATTTCCAAACTGAACAACCAGCGTGACAAAACATTTCCACATTCAAGTTAATTTGGAGAATACTGAACGCTTTTTTTAGCGCCACTTACTGGACATTGCGATTTGAAAGAAACTTGCGAGAAGCAACGTAATCATTTAGTATTAATGTCATCGCAGTCATGTGTTTCCAGTGAGCCTGACAAAAACACAGATGAATATTGATATTAATCAACGCCGTATTTAACACAAAAGGAGATCTAACGTTGTATTTTCCACACAAGAGAAGTGTTTCCAAAGCATTTCAAATACGCGCGTTTGACGATGAACAACCTTCGACGAAGTGCGTTCAGTTTCTTCTGTTGTATCGATTGCGCTTCAGCTGCACATCAACGAGGAAGTTATCACGTGTATCATGAACGCGGCAGGTTTTGGGTGAGCGATTTCTTTTAAAGCTGTTATCACTGCATTTAAACGTTGTCCTGAGGTAGAGATTGTACTGGATATCTGTTAGCGTTTGCTTTCTATCTTTTTGGAGATATTTGACTCTTAATAGGCCTTGCTGTAAACACGCATGTGTGCTGTGCTGAGGTGAGAGGTCACTAGCTATATATATATATATATATATATATATATGTATATAT
>NW_015632523.1:191623-193209 GCF_001515625.1 Sinocyclocheilus rhinocerous
ATTAAATTAAATTAAATTAAATTAAATTAAATTAAAAAAATAAAAAATAAATAAATAAATACTATTACTCGAAACAGAATAAGTAATATAATAAAATATAAAATATTAACTGAAATAAAATAAAATATAGAAAAGTTTTAGTTAAATTAAAATTAAATTAAATTAAAAAATTAAATTAAAATAAACTAAAACGTAAACTATGTAGACTTAAACTATGTACGAATTATTTGCAAAAAATCATGAAATATGACAAAACCGCAAATTAACATACTTAAACTAAAATTAAAATGAATACAGCAAATAAAAATAAAATCTAGTTAAAAATATTAACATAAACTATAATTGCATATCAACTATATAACAACAATGACAATAATAATAATTATTATTATAATTATGAAATACTGATATTTCTCAGGATACTGATTTTTTTATGTAGATTATTATTAAATCAGTGTAATTAATCAAGAAATCTGATCATGATAAAAATTTGGTGTATCTGGTGTATTTGATTTATAATTGATTTTGGTACTGTTCATAATCGTTTTCAAAAACACTTCACAAATGACACAGAAGTTTATGTTGATATTAATGTTGGGGAAAATACACCAGGTTTTACATTCACAGGCTGAAATGTCGTATTTCGGATATGAATATATTGGAATATAATTGGAATTTTTAAATAGTTGATCAAATGTCCAAATTCTCTGAATGTATTCTGATGCATTAATGTGAAAAATCCGCCAAAGTCTGTCCACACAATGAGTGCCGCTTGCTTTAATAAAACCAGAATGGTCCCGTCTCAGAGGCGCTGGAGGAGCTGGTGTGAATGCAGAGCTGTTACGAGGAGCGAGGGTCACTCCCATAATGCACCACAGATCACACGCAGCAGCTAAATGACGCTCCGCCTGAATTTCACACGTATGCTAGTCATCATGATCAGGCACACTAGCTCTGCTCCTAAAGCTTGTGCTGTCTGTTATCTCAGTAGGCAGCATACTAATCCAGCGAACTCAATAAATAGTGTTCATCACATGAGAGTCACAAGAGTTTGACGTTAGCAACACAAATGCTGAGAAAAAAAATGGTCCATTTTGAATTAGAACTGAACTGGTTTTAGTGATGCTTTGCAGTATTTAAAGAAACAAGAGTATATTTATAGTCAACATTTTTCTCAATTCCGTCTCCTGTGCAGTGCATTCTGGGCATTCTGTGGAATTTTAAGAGTGGTTTGGATTTTATGTTGACTTTGAGGCGTGAAACCCTCGTGTTGAAAGTAGAGGATGTGTTGTTTAGTCCACAGAGCCACTGAAATCCTCCACAATCCCACAATGCCCTGCTGCTCCTCTCCGGACAAAATGGATGCAGTGGAAACGCCGGTTGGAGAAATGATTTGTGTGTGTGTGTGTGTGTGTGGAGAGAGTGATGGCTGTGGAGGGAGGAACATCATGGGCTCTGCAGCAATTAGAATAATTTCACATTAATATGAGGATTCTGCTCTGTGCTTATCTACATAGAGGAAGCACTTCCACATCAATCAGAATGCAGTGCTGTATTAACCTCACACACACACACACACACACACG
>NW_015632523.1:193219-195062 GCF_001515625.1 Sinocyclocheilus rhinocerous
CAATTATTAATAAACACAAATAAATTTTAACTGAGAAATTAAAAAAAGGTGTGTTCATGTATGAATACTGTATGTATAAATTGCATTTTTAATGTATTGTTTTAATGTATAATAATTAGGAAGCAGGAAAGACATTAATATTTAGAGTTGGAGGCCAGAATGAGTGACAGAAGTCATGTTTGTCTCCGTAATCTAGTAATTGTTTAATGCTGCAGACACACTGAAAGTGTGTGTGTGTGTGTGTGTGTGTATTGGGTGTGTTTTGTTCCACGCTGTGTCTCATAACCTCAAGTGCCGCCCACTTGAAAATGTCAAACAGAGGAAGGAAAGGCTTTTGACGGCTCACACATGCATCATTTCCACTGCGCTCATCACTTTCTGTCCAAATCAGACGTCCTAAATAGGACAAATAAACCAAAGTCTCTCTGTCAACCTCAGTTCTGTTATTATCCCCTCAACAGCCATCAAAGATCATTAAAGCGTTCGCTCGTTTCTGTTTGAATACGAGTGTCAGTGATCATAATGTCATTTCATGATGTTTCTGTTGCTCACGCTGTGAGGCTTTGGGATTTGAAGTATTAAACACACGTTTTGAGTTTTCATACTTCTTTTGATGTATGCTGTTATTTCTCTGAGCGATTAGACTTAAATTTTTTTACCTGGCTGAGAGAGAAAGAAAGAAACCTGCCACCAGTCTTATTAATTGATATACTATCATAGTTTTTATTCATATTTTGAATTAGGGTTTATTTATATATTTTCAGTTTTCATTTGAATGGCAGTTAAAGTTTTATTAATTTGCGTGTGCTTTTGTCAGTTTTATTAGTTCTTGTTTTTTATGTCTATGTAATTTTTATTCATTTTAATTTCAATTTTAGTTTGTTATTTTAGTGTCAAATAAGTGAAAATGAGAAATTGTCATTTAAATGATGAGATAAAATAGGTTAAAGTTAGTAAAGTTTATTTATTTAATTTTTTTATTTTAGTTTTAAGTTTAAGTTTTTTAAGTATTTTATTTGATTTAAATTAAAGTATTTTATTCTTAATTTTTAGTCTTTTTTTCAGTATGTCTATGTAGTTTAAGTTGTATTTCAGTTTTAGTTATTTTAGTTGATCAACTAATTGAAAATTGGGAGCTTTTAGTTGATGCAATAAAATAAGTTTATTTTTTATTTAAACTGTAATTTATTAAATTAAACTAGTAATGTTTTAATTGTAATTTTAGTGTTTTTCTTTTACTTTTTAAAATTTGTTTATTTATATTTTTGAAATTTTTTAATGTCAGTTGAAATTTACTTTATTTCAAGTAATGTTTTTTTTATGATTTTCATTGTACTTTCAGGTATAACTAAAATAACCCTGCTTGCCACTTTAACTTTGGCAAGGAAGTAACCACCTAGTAACCACCAAGAACACCTTAGCAACCACTTAGCATTTTTTTTTCTCATAATTTTTTTAGATTTTTTTCTCATTCGGAAAAGAATCCAAGAAAAGTTGATACCTAAATTAACTCAACTGAAATCTCAATTAAATCCTCTGACAAATAACATCTTCCTCTGAGTTTACATGCAGTCTCTGTCTTAAGTGTGTGAGTGAGTGCGTGCGTGAGTGAGTGAGTGAGTGAGTGAGTGAGTGAGAGTGAGTAAGTGAGTGAGTGTGTGAGTGTGTGCGTGAGCATGCATGAGTGAGTGAGTGAGTGAGTGCATGAGTGAGTGTGTATGTGAGTGAGTGTGTGCGTTCGTGAGTGTGTGCGTGCGAGTGTGCATGAGTGAGTGAGTGAGTGAGTGCATGAGTGAGTGTGTGTGTGTGTGTGTGAGAGTGACTCATCTGCACACACACACGC
>NW_015632523.1:195092-196027 GCF_001515625.1 Sinocyclocheilus rhinocerous
GTGTGTGTGTGTGTGTGTGTGTGAGTGAGTGAGTGAGTGAGTGAGTGCATGAGTGAGTGAGTGAGTGAGTGCGTGCGTGCGTGTGTGTGTGTGTGTGTGATGCCTCATCTACAGGCAGAACGTTCTGTGGATTAAAGAGGGTTTTAGCGCTTCAACACTCTCATTGTTTCATCAGTCTCTGTCAGTCTGAATGAAGTCTGACGGCCGTTTGTTAGATTAGCTGTGTGATAATCTGAACACACAGTCGCACATATCCTGGGATGAGATTACAGCGACTATAAAAAACACACTCCTCATCCGCTTGACCATTGAGAAAAACAATATGGTGCCTATAATAGAGATTTATGTAAAAATACCCACACTGGATGCTGGATTTAATTATAGCAGAGCGCCAGTATTAGATAGAAAGACATAAATATATTGAAAAAATACTTAGAGTAGCATTAATACTTCCGATCTGTTTTATTATCTATAATTGAATACTATTTTGGATAAAAGTGTCTCCTAAATGAATATGAATACATTTTTGTTTATGAAGGAAAGCAAGGATGCATTAGATTGATCGAAAGTGAAAGTCAAGGATTTTACATTGTTACATAGTAATTATGTTTCAAATAAATGCTGTTCTTTGGAACTTTCTATTCATCAAATAATCTTGAAATCCTGAAAAAAAAAATCATAGTTTCTACGAAAATATTAACTGCTTTCAACTTTGATGATAAGAAATGTTCACCAAATGACATTTTATCACATTTTATAATTTATCACTTACATTTTACAATAGATTAAATTTTTTTTTTTAAAGAAAACAGTTATTTTAAGTTGTAATTATTTCATAATTGTTTTACTGTATTTTTGGTCAAATAAATGCAGCCTTGATGAGAATAAGAGACTTCTTTAAAAAACATTACAAGTCTTACTGATCCCAAACGTTT
>NW_015632523.1:196061-204553 GCF_001515625.1 Sinocyclocheilus rhinocerous
CATGACATAGTAATGTTATATATATATATATATATATATATATATATGTATTTACTTAGCAGTAAATTATGCATAATTACAAGCAACTAATCCTAAACTTAACCTATATGTAGTTAATTATTAATATTACTCAGTACTTATGTGTAATAACACTGTAACAAACTTGCCTTAAAATAAAGTGTAACCCAAAAATCTCTATATATATATGTAGATGTATATGAAGTATATAGTATTTAAAAAAACATTAATTAGCACAGCATGTACAGTTAATTCAAAGAAAAAATGCATGCAGCATTTGTCTGCCGCTCATACTTGCTTTGATATTATCTAATGCAATGACATTGTGATATTTTTAAGTGTGACTTGTGTCCAAAAACCTTGTGGAGCACTTGAGGAGGAGAGATTATGAGTGTGTGTGTGTGTGTGTGTGTGTGTGTAGGAGAGGGAGAGAGAGGATGAGCACATAAAGTTGGCACACAGTGTGAACATACTGTGCTGGTTAAACAAATAACGAGTGTGTTCCCTGTGTCCTTTATTTCACACACACACACACACACACACACACAAACACACACACACACACATACATATGGTCTTATTATAGCACACAGGAAATATACCAAATATACCCTCACAGTCACATACACTCACAGGAATATTTACTGGTTTTACACCACACACACACACACACACGTTTGCTCAGCTCTCTGTACAAACACACCATAGACATCGTGTTTAATATAATTAGCTCTAAACCCAACTAAAACAGCATTATTTATTTTGTCTATTAATCATATTGAACATTTCTTCACCCACAGGGGAGGTTTGGTCAGATTGAGTTCTGTTCTGGAGATAGATGTGTGTGTAAGCCTCGCTCGCGCTGTGTGTTTGATCTTTGGCTCTTTGGCTGCACCGATGCTGGACGTTTGCCAATAACAGACCTGCATTTCCTCTCTGAAGAGGACGAGGTCTCGCTTAAACACTGATTGTCTTTCTTATCTGGTGTCTGATGTCTCTTTTATCAGGTTTGGCTTTATAATTGCTTCACCAGTGAGTTGCACAATTCAGAATCCCGCTTTTTGAGTCATTGCTCTCAGTAGCATATACTCTTAATGCGTTTATGAATGTTTATGTCTGACACATCAGATGCAGATTTTAAAGGATTTGTTGGTAAGCATCATTTATTCCTTGTTATGTCCCGTGGAACACAAAATGAAACCCAAAACAGCTCAATCGCTTGTGACCAAGACGTGCGCTTAATTGTGCTGAATGTGCTTGTGGTGTACTTCAAATATTAGTGTACGTTTATAAAAAATTTAAAAAAAACTGTACTTGCAGATAATATAATATTAATCAAATAAAAGGCCTCTCAAGTCTACTTAAATAGAAAACACTTTCATGATATTGTTGTTTTTAAACACAGTTAAGTACACTTTTAAATGGTGCACTTTATAATAATGTCAGATTAAAAGTTTTACTTGATTTCCTTTTATTGTGTTCTGAGCACTTAATTATAAATTTTCAACACAAATTGACCATAATCATATTTTAAAGACAATAGACAATATAAATAGAAAGACAATAGAGTTATGAAGTTACACATAAAGGTGTAATGGGTCAAAAATACTCTAGATAACTTCAGTTAATTACATTTAACATAAATTTAAACTATAATATATTTTCATTTAATTTTAAATAACGTATTGTAGTATCCAAAAACATTACATTCGGTTCACACTTACACTGAAAATAAATCAATCAATCAATCAATCAGTCAATCAGTGAAACACAAATAAATAAATAAATAAATGAAGCAATTTTCAGTTCACACTTGCACTGGATGAAAAAATAAATAAATAAAAAATAAATAAATAAATCTGTGAAACTGAATGAGTGTGTGTGTGTGTGTAAGTGAGTGAGTGAGTGAGTGAATAAGTGAGTGAGTGAGTGAATAAGTGAGTGAGTGAGTGAGTGAATGAGTGAGTGAGTGAGTGAGTGAATAAGTGAGTGAGTGAATAAGTGAGTGAGTGAGGGAATAAGTGAGTGAGTGAGTGAGTGAATAAGTGAGTGAGTGAGTGAGTGAATGAGTGAGTGAGTGAGTGAATAAGTGAGTTAATGAGTGAGTGAGTGATTGAGTGAGTTAATAAGTGAGTGAGTGAGTGAGTGAGTGAGTGATTGAGTAAGTGAATAAGTGAGTGAGTGAATAAGTGAGTGAGTGAGTGAGTGAGTGAGTGATTGAGTGAGTGATTGAGTGAGTGAATAAGTGAGTGAGTGATTGAGTGAGTGAACAAACAAATAGGTTGTGAATCAATTTTCAGTTCACACTTACAATGAATCAATCAATAATTCAGTGAAACTGAATTAATTGAATAATTGAATGAATAAATAAATAAATAAATAGGTGGTGAAGCAATTTTTCAGTTCACATTTATGCTGGATAAATAAGTAAATAAATAAATAAATACAACTGAATTAACTGAATAAATAAATAGGTGGTGAAGCAATTTTCACTCACAAATTGCTAGTAAATTTCACAAATAATTACAACAAAACAACATGTAACACACTGAATTAAAAAAAAATTTAAGTCGAAAGATATAATAATAACGTTTGTTTGTTTGTGTGTGTGTGTAAGTATATTCTTTTCAAGTACGGTATATTACTTCCATAAAAATTACTCTGAAAAAAGTATGCTAAAGAGTACTTTTTCACAAGAGATGTGTTGAATATCAAATTTAACTTGTTATTCTCTATCATTTTTCTCTTAAATCTCATTTGCACTTCTGCATATTCAGACATGGTGCATCGCAGTGGTTTATGACACTCATGAACCATCGCCATTTGGCATTACTGACATCGATCCTGGTCTGTTTTGTGTTGTTATATTTATTTTAAAAGCTGCTAAATGTCTCGTTTTGTCTTCCACTGAAGAAAGAAAGAGGGAGTAAACGATGACAGATTTTTAGCTGAAGTATTTCTTAAGTTTGTATGTGGCGTCTTAAACCGCAGTGTTGATGATTCAAAGGTCAATTATTTCCCCCAATAACTGTCCTCCTTCTTGTAATTCGACGCGAGTGAGTGAAGAACCACCGCGTGTAGCTCTCTTTTATCTGCGGGCCCCGCGTGTCTCGTATCAGTGTCACATGTACATTTGTCTCTGAGGTTTCACTTGTGTAATTACTCGCTCATTCATGTGTTTTTACACGCCGCTTAACAGTGTGAAATTAACTGCACAAAATAGAAACACAATTAATTGTGTCGCCTTGCAGACGTACTTAAGCGAAAGCCATTATGATGGAGTTAAATGGAAGAAAAAGAATTAGAGGGAAATTGAGGGAGCTCTCGGTGGACTTTAACGTTACAAGATGAGAGACCACCGTCTGAACTGAGAGAAATATTGGTTTAGAATGAGCAGACAGATGAACGGTTGACACAGTGGCATACTTTGATAGGTGGAGAAATGTGAGAGGAGGAAAATACATTTAATAAATAAAAATAAATTAAGCTAATGAAGATTGTATTGGTCAAATGTTTCTGATACCAATATATAAAAAAGTACCAAATAAGTTTATATGAAAGCTAGTTATCAGAATCCAGAAGTACGTAATTAATAGCAAAATTGATTTGTCAATTAAAATACCAGAAACAATGAATTGAATGAATGAATTGATTTATTAATAAAAAAAAAATATATATTTTTTTTTAAATGGTATTAAAAAGCTATTGAATGTACAACAAGGAACATGATGTGATAAAATAAGTCAATTATTTGATAGCTACATTTATAAAGTTACCAAAATGTCAGTAAATAAATTCAGTGTCATTGATTCATTTATAAATAACATATTTATTTATTTATTTATTTATTTTATTTAACATGTGTATTTATTTATTTTTTATAACATGTATAGGAATTAATAAATGAAAACATGCATACATAAATGTTAACAATGATTTAAAACAATCATTTCGAAGACTGTTGAATATGTGATAAAATAAGTCAATTATATGACAAATGTTCAAACATTTTCAAAGTTATCAAAATACCTGTAAATAAATTCATTTTCATTGATTCATTTATAAATAGCACATAAATAAACACAAATATAAATTCATTTATATTTGTGAATATATAAATAATAATTCATTCATTTATCATATGAATAAATACATACATACATGTTAACGATGATTAAAACAATAATTTTGAAAACTTTTGAATGTGTTATTAAATGACACATTTGTATTTATTTAACATGAATATGAATAAATAAATACATACATATATACATACATAAATGTTAACGATGATTAAAAACAATATTTTCGAAAACTGTTTAATATGTGATAAAACAAGTCAATTATATTTTCAAATATTTTCAGTTATTAAAATGTCAGTACATAAATTAATTTTCATTGATTAATTTTTAAATGCACACACAACACATATGAACGAATGAATGAATGAATGAATGTTTGTTCAAAAACGAAAAAAATTATATAAAGAAAAGCGTCTTTAAAAAGCTTCTATAATCTTAAGAGACAAACAACTTCCAGAATTCCAGTCATCTGCTGAGGCTCAAGATAGCAACACAATGTTTTGCTCCTGACTGTGCTTGTCTACGTTACGTTACAGCTTGAGGTGAGAGGGGTCACAGAGGTCAGACTCTGCATGTCTGATGTCTCCATCTACTTCCTCTCTTCAGACAGACAAGCGTTTGGTGGAGGAATACACCCAGCACTAAATCAAGAGCAGATTCTCTCTGAAAATCATGCAGAAACAGTGTCTAAGTGGATATCGGTTTACACGGCTGTAGTTTAGCGGAGAGAAGAAACAAATCATTATATCACACAATTTGTCTAACACATAATTACATTGTACTTTTTATTTTTACTTACATATTTTTATTCTTTCATGAATGAAGTCTGAATTTCATAGTTCTTGTTCAAAACGTGCGTGCTTTCCTGTCGCTCTACGAAGAAAATGCAGGAATAGGTCAAACAAAAATAGCACATGTGTGTTTGCATGTGTGAGCTTCACCTCGACCCTTTGCATACAAATATATTATATATATCCACACTGAATAAAGATGATGCTCTACATACAAAGACTATAGAAGTGTGTGCTCGCTGTGATGTGACCCTCGCTCTCTCTCTCTCTCTCACACACACACACGCGCGTGCGTGCACACACACACACACACGATGCGCAAAACTCCGCATTTGAACAGTCAATAGCAAATCAGGGATCTTATCTATGCACAATCAGCTTGTAACACTCCAAAGAGAAAGGAAAACTTTAAATCGCATCATATGACCCCTTTAAATATGATGAATTATGAGCACTGAACATGGACTGTGGGCTCTGTTTCTTTGTTTGTATATGTGTGTGTCTTATATATATATATGCATCTGTAGGCCTATGAGTGTGACACTTGCGTAAGTTATGATGAGGAAAACTGGGAAATTCTGCTCGCCTGCTCTCCTCTCACACTCACACACACACCACACACACTCACACGAGAGAGTATGATTTAGAGGAAAATGGTATGGCTCTTTTATAGCTTAGTAGACTTAATGACATTCACAGTTAAGTTTCATTTGCGTATCAACAATGTCTCAGCTGTTTCTGCTAAACTTCCCTGAGAGAAATAAATAAAGACACAACTGCTGGTATGTCTGTATTGTCCGAATACATAGAGATATAAAAGAAAATGTAGATTACATATCTTAGATAATAGTCTTGAAAGCATTTGGTGAGCAACTTTTGAGTTCATATAGAGATCTGAGTTTAAACTGCAGACTGAAATCGGATAAAGCTATTGAGAGATTTTCTGATTGTAAACACAATTTTTTGTAAACAGATGCAATTACAAAGGGTCTTTTTCTCAGGAAAAAGAACATCTGAGACTTCAGTCAGATGTCTCAATTATGCCTCCATTTAGTCTCATAGTTAAATCTGAGAAATCACTATTTCTATAACTATTTAGATATATAAAAAAGCAAAAGTAACTTGTGGTATTTCTTTCCAGTGGAACCAGATGGATTTGTTCTTTCCTAGACTTTGGAGATCTCAGTTATGTCTCATTCAATACAAAAATGGTCTTACAATGACTTTTAGAGTTCCTTTAGAGAAATAAAAGCTTCTTTCGATATCTTGCACACGGTTTGAGACATAGTTGAGATCTCCTCCGAAACTCTCTAGAGAAGGCAAATAAGGTCCTTCCTCAGGAAATAGACAGAGAAGCAAGAGACTTCTTCAAAAGTCCTGATTTGTTCACCATGTAGTGGCTTTGCTACATTATGTAGGAGAACCAGTCGAGATGCTAAAGAGATCTCATTTGTGATATTTGCTTTATTTGGTTCTTAAGTGTCAGTCCTGAACTGCAGTTGTTTTAATATCAGCATGTTGAAGAGCTCCACAGAGATCCGCACTGAACAAATGGCTACAGAAGATACAAGTGTTATGAGATTAGCCGTCTGTTTAAACAAGCTCTCCATCAGTAAATCAGCTCTGAGTATCTCGCACAGATTCTAATTAAACCTCTGAATTAAATTAACATCTCATCTGCATATAGCAGGTATAACGAGCATCATTTACAATCACATGACTTCCTAAAGCAGCACTGCTGGGGTTTGTCTGCTTCGGCGTCCTCGCGCACAGAATCATTTACGCTGATGCCATTATTTCCGCGATAAGTCCGGATGGATATTTTTGTTTTCGTGCAAAGTGGATGTGACAAGGCCTTGGATGTGAAATTAGAGGAATAAATTATGTTGTTTTAACAATATCAGTCCCTGTTTATGAGCATATTCTGGATGATAGCAACTAGTCTGTACTGTTAGCATAGAATTCACGAGTGATTTCATAAAGAAGAGATCGGGGGAAAGCTGTCACATGACATTTTTGTACTTTAGATGGAATTTCATATTACAAACAAAGATAATTTTACCCAAATGAACAGTTTGTTTCATGCGTGACAACTTACCCCATATTGTGTGACAATATGCCACACTTCTAAATTAAGATTTTATTTTATTTTATTTTTCTTCAAATATGTTTGGGCAACTAATTTTAGCAACTTTTAAATAGTTTATATTAAAAAAAAAAATCTAATCTAATGTTTGACGTGGTACTTTGAAGTTTATTTTAATAATGTATTCAATCCATAAGTCAGGTTAAGCGTAAAACTGCCTGAGCAAACACCTCTAGAAACCTGAGACATATTAGAAAGAGCCGAAGTGCTGACATTAAGTGTGTAAGTGTATACATGTTTTTTGGCATTAATAAAGAGCCCAATTAGCTTACCTGGCCTTTTTCTGCTCAGGCAATAGCGGGGGACACCTCAGAGGGCCTGACAGAGCTGAGTGAGGCCCCCAGACAGCACACACACACACACACACACATACACAATTAAAAGATGCAAGCTCCGCGAGTTTCCAGCTATCCTCATATTCAGACATTCAAATTTAACTTGACTCGGCCCATGAAAAAGCAGATCGATGCTCATTTGCATATTAATCAATCACTGCATATTCATGCGATAATATTTTTAGCCATTTCGTTATTTTGCTTTGATTTTATGAAAAACTAGCAACGCAGAAAACTATTGTTATGGCCTAACTGTCATTTACCACGGTATTACATGATTTATAGTTACAGTTTCACAATAATATCATGTTTTTTTAACACATAGCATAGTAACACCATGTTTTTAGGACATGTAGCATGGTAAAACAACTTGTTTTGAAAATGTATTGTAATACTATGTTTTAGAGGTGTAGGGGATATGTACCATGTTAATACCATATTTTTACCCACATACAATGATAATGCAGCTTGCAAAAATATGTTTTATGGATGTTTTCCTAACGTTCCTGTTGCGTTATTAGAACGTTATTTCTGAGTGTTCTCTGAACGTTAAGTTTTTAACGTTTTTTCTTGGTTTTCATGCGATAATATTTTTAGCCATTTCCTTATTTTGCTTTGATTTTATGAAAACTAGCAACGCAGAAAACTATTGTTATGGCCTAACTGTCATTTACCACGGTATTACATGATTTATAGTTACAGTTTCACAATAATATCATGTTTTTTTAACACATAAGCATAGTAACACCATGTTTTTAGGACATGTAGCATGGTAAAACAACTTGTTTTGAAAATGTATTGTAATACTATGTTTTAGAGGTGTAGGGGATATGTACCATGTTAATACCATATTTTTACCCACATACAATGATAATGCAGCTTGCAAAAATATGTTTTATGGATGTTTTCCTAACGTTCCTGTTGCGTTATTAGAACGTTATTTCTGAGTGTTCTCTGAACGTTAAGTTTTTAACGTTTTTTCTTGGTTTTTAAAAACATTAAGGAAACATTCCATTTCATCATTTTTCAAACATTGTGAGAATGTTATTTTCGAATGTTCTCGGAACATTTAAAAAAAAAAAAAAAAAAGAAGTAAAACGCTATAAAAATATCCAACTAA
>NW_015632523.1:204802-227302 GCF_001515625.1 Sinocyclocheilus rhinocerous
AAAAGTAGTAAAACGCTATACAAATATCCAACTAAAACGTTTCAGGAAAAATGTTTTTGTACTAACGTTTCCAGAAAACTTTGAATGAACATAACTTTGAAAGAACATTGCCAGAACGTTCTGGAACATTAGCTGTAAATATTAGTGCTGTCAAACGATTAATCGCAATTGTAAATTGTAAATACATATAAATATTTTCAAAATGTATACCGTATGTGTGTGTATTTAAATATACATAATAAATATACAAAGTACAAACATATTATGTAAACATAATAAAACTTTTATTTTGGATGGGATTAATCACAATTAATCGTTTGACAGCACTAGTAAATATGTTTATTCAACATTTACCATGACAATTCCATTTTATCATGGGAAAAACTATAGCTTATTAGCATAGAATATACTAATCCTATACTGCCATGGTATATTAAAGTACAATGGCATTACCATCTGAAACCATGGCACCACCTCAGTACAGTTTTGAAAGGGGTGTTAACCTCTCACACTGGTGATTGATTATCACACACATGAATATTCATTTCAGATTAAACACAACCAAAGACAAGGACTCATTGACCTTGTTCTGGAATAACACTGTACTGTCGTCCGCATTCTTCACTATACTCAGCATAAGTAAGTGTCGTATGTGATCTATAGGTGTGAGTGTGTGTGTGCGTGTGTGCGTGTGTGTGCGTCCGTGTGTGCGTGTGTGTGTGTGTGTGTGAGCGTGCGTGCGTCCGTGTGTGCGTGAGTGTGTGTGTGTGTGTGTGTGTGTGTGTAAGTGAGTGGAAGCAGAAAGTGCTGAGGGACTCTGAAACAGCGGTGAGGCAGTTTGATCCCTGGAAACATGGGAAATTGACTTTCCTTTAGAGCTTTTACTGTAATTGTTTCGGGATAAAGCAAGCGCTCTCCCTCAACAGATGGCGAATATCACTTTTAATCAAACACGGACACCTCTTTGTAATAAATCACATCCATGCAACGGCATTTTCCTTTCTGAAATTTCATCGTCACTTTTGAGGCGGTTCGGCGCAGGATGAATGGCGTGATGAAGGTGGCTGGGCAAATTGAAGTAGTTGTCAAACAAACAACAGGAAGAAAGCATTTGAAGGGTGTGAAAGAACTTTCTGTGTTTGTCCAGCTCTGCTAACAAAAGCTACTAAAAGTGTACTTTGACACAAACACTTTGCGTATGTTTAAAAACCAGACTTTTTGCTAACTGGAACACCATAAATATTCACTATGGATTCCAGTAGATTTTTGTGTTAGCATGTTGCTAAGCTACCTGTTATTTCCATGAGGGGTTCATATGGTTCTGTCGTACAGCTTGGCAAGGTAACTTTGAATGTTGTAGCCTACCTTTTGTGTGCCTTTAAATGCGGGATATCTAGGCAGCTCACTAGGTTTCAGAGCATTAAATGTAGTGCTAGAAGAGGATGTGTACTTCCAGCTGGTGACAGAGTAATCTGCGCTGAGAGAGTTATAGTTATGAAGCTGTCCGCTCTTCAGCGGCTGTGTTTAAAATAAGCTCATGAAACACCGGGGTTACACACACACACACACACACACACAGACACTGGGAATAAATCGTAATTTTAGTTTATATTTATCAGTGTGTTTTCTGAAATTCCTTTAATAGTATTAACATATTTTGTGTGCTCCTAAGAAAATGTTATTGCTCGTAGGTTGCTCTTTTATAGCTTAGAAGACTTAGGAGTTCTGGGTTTTCGTGTCATTGTTTAGGACAAATAAAAATAGACTTTGATATCTTCATGTATAGGATAGTACATGTGAGATTTCTCTTTTCTTCTTCTTTTTCCCCCCATCTAAAAAGCAGGAGACCTAAGCAGAAGTTTAGATATATTTTCATTCACTCACATGATCTCCTCTTGATACGTCGAGACTAATTTGTGACCATTTTGAGAATAATTAAATCGTTGACCCTTGTGAAAAAAAAGTGTGCTTAATTGTATTGAATGTAGTGCACTTTGAATCTTAAAAGTACATTTTTTTAAATAAATCTGTATTTGCAGATAATGATAAATAAAAGGCCACTTCAGTGCACTTAAAGAGAGACACTTGCATGACTGTTTCTTAACACACTTTAGTCTACATTTAAAAAGTTCACTTAAAGAGGTAAACTTTTGTCATGTTGACTAACATACTAAAGCAGCTGATTATAAATGTAAGTTTCAATAGAAATTAAAGTCTAGTTTAGTTTATCATAAATGCTTGCCAGTACATTCAGCAGTACCATATTTCAAAGACAAGAGAAGTAGCCTAATTATGAAATTACATACTTAAGTCATCTTGGTAACACTTTATTTTAAGGTGTCCTTGTTACACGTTACATGTACTTGCTCTTATAATAACAATAAATTATGCATAATTACATGCAAGTAACCCGAAAGCAAACCCTACTGTAACCCTAACCATATAGTAATAGGCTACATGTAGTTAATTAATATTACTCCGTACTTAAATGTATAATTACACTGTAACAAAATTAAGTGTAACCGTCTTAAGTACTTAATACCTAAGTGGGTGGAAAAAAGCACTTTAAAGTCCAGCTAATTGCATTTAATATAAATGTAAACTATAATACATTTTCATTTAATAGCAATTAATTTGCAATTTAGGGTTACACTTTATTTTAAGGTGTCCTTGTTACAGTGTAATTATACATTTAAGTACTAAGTAATATTAATTAACTCCATGTAGCCTACTTACTATATGGTTAGGGTTAGGATTACAGTTGGGTTTGGTTTCGGGTTACTTTCATGTAATTATGCATAATTTATTGTTGTTATTATAATAGCAAGTTCATGAAACAAGGACACCTTAAAATAAAGTGCTACCCAATTTAAAGTGAGCAAACATTACATCCAGTTGCACTTAAGTATATTTGTAAAGCATGTTATAAAGTGTGCTTCATTCTCACAAAGGAAAACAATTAAAATATCTCATTTGTAATTGTATACGTTATATTTTTTTTCTATTGCATAAAGATATCTCATCTGTGAGTTTTCGGTTATTTTAGCCCCGAAAGGGGGAAAAAAAAGCTTTTTTCTTTCATAGCTCAATGCATATCTCAATTATGAAACATCTATGTTCTAGGAATCTCCACCAATTAGCAAAAGCCTCCATTTGATCTCGACACAATCTCATTTCTGTCCAGATATGAAGGAGACGCATTCATGTAAATTCACGCACGGCAGGTATGTAGACGCACAGATCAAGCGCACGCCTGCTGTGCTGCCTGCGTAACCCCATCAGCGCAGAGCCGCGCGTCTCCCCGGACCGTAAGAGACAGCCCTCTCATGAATAACACCCTGTCATCTGCTCACCCGTGTGGCCAGAGCCACTTCCGCCCGCTGCTCGCCAACTGACCTTCCTCATCACACAGACGTCTCTCTCACTCCCACAGCATTAAATATTCATGCCGCGCCAAAGAGAGTGACTCTACACTTCTCCATCCCGTATCCCGCGCTTCCTCGCTGTCTCGTCTCTTCCTGTGTGTGTGTGTGTGTCAGCTGAAGGGCTTGCAGGTACTCTGTGTCTAACATGGGCCTTTAGCCGTGACTGTATTCTCTAGTTAGCACAGCAGCTCTCTGACTGTCTGATGTTTGTCTTAAGCAGCGCTAGGGTCACTCGGCGTTCACATGGCAGCTCGTACCCGCGTCCACGGGTCATTTAGCATTTAGACACTTTAGCCTGTTTGTTTGCACTGTGGGTCGACTGTGCTCGTTTGCAGGGCATGAGGTGTCCAGTATTGGTCACAATAGCTATTGCAGTGTGATATATGATGCTTTATACCGTGTGACAATCTGGGAGATTTGAAAAAGACAAAATAATAATTTCATGATAATTCATGATAATTGTTAATAAAACCAAACTAGCACTATCATATGGTAATTCAATATATAAGCCTTTTATCATTGAATTTCGAGTAAATTAAAATAACACTGAAAAAAAAATAGTTTTATGAATTACAGGTAATTAATATTGAATATCACTGCTGCTGCCTTTCAGTTGTTCAGGTGTGAAACATAAAATTAAATATAGTATTGCTGTCAAACGATTAATCGCGATTAATCACATATTAAACAAAATAAGTTTATGTTTGCATAATTTATGTGTGTGTTCTGTGTATATTTATTATGCATATATAAATACACACACATACAGTATATATTTTGAAAATATTTACGTCTATATTTATATCCATATAATTTATTTTATAAATAAATATATTTAATATATAAACATATATAAACATATTTTTCTGAAATATATAAATGAATGTGTGAGTATTTATATATGCATAATAAATATGCACAGCACACATACATATATTATGAAAACAAAAACTTTTATTTTGGATGCGATTAATCGCGATTAATCGTTTGACAGCACAAAAAAAAAGTGTATTTTTATATTTATTTTTTTTAATTGACAGTTTAATTTTTAAGTTCTTTAATGCAGTTCTTTCATCTCACTTTTGCGTTACTATAAACGTTTTTGAATGATAAACATTATGAAATAAAGATTTATTATACATAATATTATACTGTATATAATATATATCATAAATAAACTAATAAGTAAAATGATTATATACTACATCATAGTGTGGGGGGAAAAGAAATTGCTAGTAAATTTCATAATTACAAAAAAAAAGTAACACATTGCTTTAAATGTTTTGAAGAAGAAAAAAAAGATATGGTGTTTTTTTCTAGTAAAATGTACTCCAGTAATCTTTACTACTTACTACTTCCGATTTTTATTTATTTATTTATTTTACAGTGTATTGTGTTAAATACTGTTACTGTGTTATAAAATTACTTTGAGTAACACAAATGTTTGTTGGTAAATATGAGTATTTATGCACATGTGTATGCGTTTTGTGTTGATTCTGACATAATGGATGATGGACCTTTAAAAAAGGGAAAACTAAACAGTGTGGTAACTGCCTGATGTTGATGTTAGTCAGAAGATCACTGTTAACACAGCTGCTGTAAACATCTGTGGACTCCATCAATATGGCCAAAACATCTGCGCTTCTTTAGCGTTCTTTATCATATTTCTATAATCCGTCTTTCATAATTAAACCTGTGGGAATGAAGGAACCCCGCTGCGTGTTCATGGACTTTGAGAGGTAATGATGCTGGACAAGTGACTTAATATCACTCAAGAGCGCTAATCAGGCAGCAATTAAAAGATCTGAATATTAAATATCTAATTAATAATTCTATATGGCTGGTGTTCATCAGGCAATGATGTGCAATTGTTTTATACTAAGATAGATAGATAGATAGAACGATAGATAGATAGATAGATAGATAGATAGAACGATAGATAGATAGATAGATAGATAGAACGATAGATAGATAGAACGATAGATAGATAGATAGAACGATAGATAGATAGAGATAGATAGATAGATAGATAGATAGATCACTGTGATAAACAAGTTAGGTCAAAAGTAATCTAAAGTAATCCAAAAGTAATCTGATTATATTACCTAATATGTGTAATGTAATGGATTACGTTACTAACTACAATCTATGTTATCTATGCAAGTATATATACATATATTACCAATAAATAAAGACACTTCTGAATGTATTTTTATTCCATTTCCATATTTAAAATGTATTTTTGTAACTTACATTTATTTGTAAAAATCGCCTCCACACCACTGATATTTTTATACTTTTGTTTTGGGTGCTTAGTGTGAAATTGACATCCTGTTGTTTTTATCCAAAGACATTTTTTGTTCTTTTCTCACTTGGTTTTTTTTTTTAATCTCTTTGCTTTTCTGAAGTTCTGGCTTTAGTTTAAACAGCAGACGGGACACTGAGGGTCTCGGGATATGTTTTGGAGTGTGCCGAACACAAAGATGGTGTGATGGTGGAGTCAGTCAAACTCCTGCGGCCGATGCAGTCCAGCAGATTGTCTAATATCTGCAGGAGGCCTTGAGCGCTGAGGGGTTTGTGTGGGGTTTACATAAGAGTATTAGACCGGAGCACAGTCATATCTTGAGCTCGCAGATAGTGGCGGTTTGTTTTCCCTTACGCATTTATTTCTTAAGAAGATTGAACACCGCCACCACAAGACAAACACACCGGCGCTATTAGATGATGTGTGTGTGTTTGAGTGAGGGAAATTTAACCCACTGGAAAGAAGATCACAGAGGAAATCTCAAATGTTTCTCCTAGACACTAATGAGATTAAACTGAGAACAAATGGAGACTTTGATGAAGTGTTCAGCTTAGGGGTTTTTTTGTCCAGAGAAAAAGACCTTGTGTGTCTCCTTGATCATTTCTAAAGAGATCAAGACAGTGTCTCAGATTTGCCAATTAATTGTTTTTTTAATTCTACCAAGGAATTGCTTGGAAATGTCACATTATAGAAGTTGCGAATGTTTCATGTGATAGTTCAGCCAAAAAAAATTATGTCTCATTAATTGTCCATACAGTGACAATCAGTGGGGTCTAGTGTTGTTTAGACCCCACTGTTCTTCAAAATAAAATCACACCGATTTGGAAAGACATGAGGGTAGTATTCATTTTATCAGCTGTTTTTATTTTATTTTATTTATTTTAATGTATTTGTTTAAATTTTTATTTCTTTACATTTTTATTTCTTTATTCATTCATTCTTAGTCCTGTCAACTGTCCTTTTTAGTTTTTATCATATTTAGTTAACCAGTCCTTTTTTTTTAAGTCACGTTTTAGTTGAAAAAAAAGTCTAAGAATTTTTGTCTAGTTTTAGCCAATTAAAACTTAAAATAATATTAATAATAATAATTCATTACATTTATATAGCACTTTTCTAGGCACTCAAAGCGCTTTACATTGTCAGGGGGTATCTCCTCATCCACCACCAGTGGACAACAAATTTTAGTCATACTGCATAATGGTTAAACTGATAATCACAATTATTTTGCTCAAAATTACAATCGCGATGACTGATCATGATTGTTGTCATTTGTGAAATTTACATCAGAATTATTACTTTATTTAATTATTATGAGCAATAATCACACACACAGTTTATTTTACGTCATCTAGTTTCCTGATTTATTATCATAAAAATAAACACATAGTGAAAACTGGTAAAACTCAAAAGCTTCTCTCAAAAGCTAAACCTGTGAAATTCCTAATATTAATTCCAATAATTCCCAATTATATTAATGTTTTTCTATTAAAACAACAACAACCAAAAATACTTTCTATTGCGGCACAGAGGTGCGTAAGTGCATTTATTCGTCAACCTCAATCGCTAACAGTATTGCAGAGATGCATGTTTGGATTTATTACAGTTTGTCAGTGAGAAGGTTTGATGGCAGATTTAGTCGCGGCAAACAGAGCAAATGTCCCTGTGACGGAACACAGACTTTCGCATCTTAACGCCAACTTACATGTTTGTCATTGTTTTCAGTTCATCAGCATTTTTATGTGGTGTAGAGAAAGCATGTAGGAATGGTTGCCAGGTTGTAAAGATAAGGCAAAAAAACTGATGGGGAAGTTTTAGATATAGAGTTTTTAAATACATTTTAGTCTCGACTATTTTCGTCAATGATATTGCATGTTTATATAGTCACAGTTGTGTTGCGTTTCGTCTTTTTCATTCTAATTTTCATTCTTGGGTGAACTATCTCTTTAAATGTAGATGAAACAATCACATCTCCAGAGCTTTGAAAAAGCTACCATTGAGCAGTAAAATATTCTTCAGAGTGTATCTGGAGTCTGCATAATGTACATATTTCTAGAGGCTAACAAACACTGAGTGGATAGTGTGTGTGTGTGTGTGTAATTACCAACACCCCGGCTTTAGCTCCGGTTCATGTCGCTCGTCTCTAATTAGCGCAAGCGGAGGGAGGGTAATTTATAGAGAGCCGAGTCCCTTTGTTAAGATAACACACTGCAGGTCTCTGGAGGAACACACTCCTGACCGTGTGTTCACACACTTATGTATTCGTGGCTGAGGACTGCTTGTGTTTGTGCACGTCCTCCACCTGAACTGACCTGAATCTGCTGTTGAGATTTAGTGTAGGACACGTGATTGAGAAACATCTACACCTTAGATCAGGCCGATCGGTGCGGCCATGGTGCTCGATGAGCCCGATCGACGTTTTAATCCATACACTTTCTTTTCTCAGGATGTTATGAGACATCAATCATCATTCTCATGCAGGTGTTCCTCAGATGAGCGCTTCCCTGTAGCGCGTTTCCTCTGTGCTCTGTTCCCGTATCGAACAGGGACTGCTTTAAAGCGTAAGCCGAGTATCGGTGTTTCGCTCTGCAGGAATACAATATCGCAATGCTACATTTAATCCCAATGTTTAGACACACACAATAGCTGTTCCCAAATCTACTAGATGCTTTGCTCAAGGTGGTCTGTAACACTGGGAGAAAGCTATCTGTTAGCATTCCCACTCATCTTAATGGCAGTTGATTTGCTGGCTCATCTTTGCAAAAGGCTGTATCTTAACCATCATAAACTGCTCAATATACAAATTCACGCTCCGTACAGGAGAATCAAACAATGGTGTTTGTCATTAGCATGTTGCTAAGCTAAAGCCCAAAGTATTACGTTTTAACACATAGCCTTTGAAAGTATACACAGACGGCGACATATGTGCTAGGGCTGGGGAAATAAACTGATGCAGCTCGAATCGAGAAATGATTCTGCATCTGAGATTTTCTGAATACATCACGATTCTGTCTCAAATTGATTTAAAAACGGATGGCACTGCTTGCTTTCGAAATAGCTGTACTCTGCTTGCTTCCAATTCCTTAAGGCCCTTTCACACGGTACGCGGCAGTCGCGAGTGTCTAGTTAATTCTCAATGGGAGACATGCGCAAAGCGGCAAAACACGGGCGGTTTCGCTGGCGGCGCGGAGGCGGAGCGCAAGCGGTGCTCGTGCACCCAAAATCCTGCCGCTTCCACGGGCACGGCGCTTCGCGGCAGGTGCCGCCAAAGATAAAAACATTTTATCTTTTTGTGAGCGGCAGCGGCAGCCGCGTTGGTTTCAACCAATCAGTGAACATTTAACTGAACTGCCTATTGGAAAAATAGAGGAGAAGATTGTTTTAAGTATAATAGATTTCCCAGAACTGTATGACCCATCTAAAATCACATACAGAGACATAAATAAAATTATATTTCATTCAATCGTAACCTCACAGGTATGCTCTTTAGGCAAATCAACAAAAACGAAAAAAAAAAGGTAAATAATGACAACAATTAATGGCAAAATGACACAAACACAAATTTCCGTTATGTTTTATTTAGTTTTTAGTAAATACAAAGGTGATGTTGACAATTGTAACTATGGCAACGTCCGCTCCGAGACCGCAACGCGACCACCGCCTCAACTGCACAAAACGCTTCCACTACAAGAGAAAGCGGCAGCCGCGCGGCGATTCCACTGCTTGTGCGCGTCCCGTGTAAAAGGGCCTTTACACATACTTGAACCTAAAATAATCATTCATAAAGTTCAAAAAGTTTGAAGCGAATTACAAGGGTATATTTCGTATCACAAGCGCTCTTCTTCGTGAGCACCATTAGATTAGAGCACCATCTGCTGTTAAAAACTAAGCTCAGAATCGATCCCAGAGAGAATCGCGATGCATTCGGAAGCGATCCATGAATCGTGATGCATCAATGTATTGTGACAGCCCTAATATGCACACTAGAAAGTTTAATCTTTGTCCAGTGTTTGTGCTAATACTCTATAGACATTATGAGCGATGAAAATGTATTTGCTCTCTTTTAAACTACTGTTGCAATGTTGCCACCTTGTGGACAAACTCATTAGTGCAAAAACATTCAAAAGGCCCATGTATACTTCATTTTACGTATTCTTCTCCATCTTGCACACAGCCGTGTCCAGCCAGATTTTAAAGTGTACTCAACCACAGATGGATGAGTTTGATAGGTGCACAGCACCACCTAGTGAACTCTTTTGTCTGAACAGTATTCACCTTGCGTGTGCATTGTTGTACACGCACCATGCGTGCGGACATGAAAATTGGGCTACACATGGACACCTGCGGACTCTCCTGATGATGGAAATTACGTGTGGACTGTCACGGCTGAAGTATACTTTGGGCTTCAGAAGAATTGGGCTTTGTGCATATTATGCTGATTACCAAATTTACGTCACATGCTCTGTACAAATTCCCTAGTGGACACGTAAAAAGTATTGTTTGGACTAAAGTCCGAAATTTTCATATGCGTTTTTTCGTGTTCATCATCCTATAAATTCGTCACACACAGAAACCGATGCGTATTACTTTATCCGTGCGAAAAAAATTCACCAAAAAAAATGGAGTCTTCAAGCAGTGAGGATGATTTTGTTGTCCTCTCGCTTCTTAAAAAGAGAAAAAGAAAGGAAATATTGGGTCCATCCAATCCTGAGATATAGAGAGGATGGAGAGTTTCCCCTCCTTATTAAGGAGCTTAATAAGCTCCTTAATAAGTTTGATGCTTTGCTAGCGATACTAGAGCCACATATTAAAAAGAAGACCACCAATTTCTGTGAACTCAGTGTGCAAGGATCTTTACAGTGCTTTGTGCTGCGAGACGAAGTGGATGAAGATGACAATCGCCATTCTGGATTTTGGCGTTCACTTGTACGGTGGCTCAGAATTGTCAAACACCTCTCAAAATGCTTGCTACGGATCCGAAAAATGCAGAAAATCGAACCCGATCCGCATTTTTTTATGACGGACAAAAGTTTCGGAGGCAGTGTGTAAATGTGATCGATACAACATTAGGTTGTATTTATTTTTCAACGTGCGAAAATTTAGGACGAAAATTTCAGGCTCAGTGTGCAATGACCTTTAGTGTTGTAACACCCTAGTAAGTGTAAAAATTACTATTCAGTACTAGTACTTTTTAGTTATGAATGGAATGTAATTTGAAGAAATTCGTGCTTTGTCAGCCATCTTGGATTTTACCATTCTATAAGAATAGGAAATTTCACATCACAACTGTAACAATAACGACATAGAGATACGATACCTCTGAAATCACTTTCAAACATTTTTAAGCTAACGAATGATCAATGGCCAATCATCCACCTGACGTTGAAGAGTTCAAGCATATAAAGCAGCAGACGACAAAACTGCAGAGTGCTTTAAACAAAAAAGCAGAATTGTATTGATTTATTCGTAATTCTGTTTTGATTACAATAAACTGAATTTTATTGTGTTTTAGTGATTTAGGATGCTAAAATACTGCTTTTAATAAACAGGCCATAAGGCTAGAAAGTGGTCATGTAAAGCTAAATTGTGATTGTTTTTGGCGCAAGAAACTTAACATAAGCTGGGGGGGGGAGGGGGGGGAGTTAAAATCATGGCTCGTCTAATAGTCTTTTGGGGATAAATGGGGACAGCGTAAAAAAAAAAGACCAATAATATCCTTTTTCAAATGATGAAGATCTATTGTTTGTTTAGGTACGTTTTGCTCCGATACATAGATACATGAATGTTTTAAAGTAGTAGTTGACTCAAAAATGAAATTCACATGACTTTTCCTTATTCTATTATTCATACAATTTCTAATTAATCGTAAATAGATGATTACAATCAGCAATTATTCGTGTGTAAAATGCTGCAATATTTTTCCGAACAGTTTGCACAGACATTCATTCTGCTCATGTTTCATTAATGAGGCCCGCGGAGAGCGCGTGTGCTGTAAACCGAATTTTGTCGTCTTCGCGGGACACATTTAGATCCGCCTGTGGCGATTGACTCTATATATCTGATCACTAAGCATCCCGCCATTTGAAGAAAAGACTATGAATAGTAATTTCATTACAACCAGCCCTCCGTATCCGACATTCTCTCGCTGCGACTGCAGAAATATTCGTCTTTCTTAGCCCCGTAAGCCGATCTCTCCTTTACCCGACTAATGTAGGTTGTGTTCCATTAAAAAGCCTCTGTATACGTCCGCCCTCCCAAGTAATGCCTTTGTGGGAAGCATTGATCGAGAGCCTTTCACATACACACACTACACTCACGGACACACACACACACTCACACGCAGCTGGCAATGAAGTGGACGAGAGGATATCGGAATGTGGCGCTTCTGCGTAGAAACCCCTGGAAAGGCGGCATCGATTTCGGCCCGGGGAGAGGTGTGATTGATTTAAATGTGATTTCCTATTTCCTATCTCCTAATTGAAATAAACTATGAAGTTTGCTGCTATCAATAGACTCTACTGTAAATAGGCACGTAATGCCTGAGGGTAGGGTTGAGTGTCTGCTGATGTCTCAGGCCAAACCTGCCGCACGTTGGACCTGGTGTCCATCTGTCCGGAAGATCTTGTCGAAAATGTTTGATTTAATTGGTTATTTGTTCACATCGTGCATTTGCTCAGTCAGGTGGCGTATAGAAAGCGAGTTTGGCAGGCGCATTAACTGTGCCGGCGAAGAAGAGTGAAAGTTGCAGCGTCCTGCTATAAATAGGGACTACAGAAGGACCCCCCGTCGCTCATGTTCTGCAATGCAGAGCAGCTCAGTGGGAATTCTGGGAAAATGAGTCCAAACCTGTCTGGATGTGGACATGGGGCATGACTGTGTCATGAAGAGGGGTGCGGGCCTGTCAGTGACTTTACTGTTTGGATATTTCTGCCAGAACGCCCCAGTGTGTGTGGAAAATGAAAGATTCTCGAGACGCTTTATGTTCGGGACAGCTAATCATGAATTATGAACAATAAAATTGTGCTGGAAGGTTTTTGTTTGGAATTGAACACATAAACTGTCCTTACTTCCTGACGTATATAAATGATATAGGTGTCCTGAGAAATCACAGCCATAGCCTCTGTAAACAGTGAAAAACGAGTCACTGTTCAGCCAATCAGAAACTTAGCCAGAAACTGTCTCTGCCTGTCAGTCATTTTGTATGCTTGAGTTTGCTAACATGTCTTCAGAGAACAGCGTTTTGAAGGCCCGGTATGCGGTTAAAGGCTAAACGCTAGTTCGGACAACTAACGCAAACAGACATGTTTATCGGGTTTTGTCGGTTCTGTTACCTCCTCGACGTTGATCAGCGTTTGTTATTACCATGTTCAATCATCATTTGATGAATCGTGGAATGTCTGAGAAGTGACGTACTGTAATCTGGTGGTAGTCGCTTATTGGTCTGTCAGTTCACTTAGCAAAATGCTAAAAATGCTAACAGCCCTTTTAATCGATGCAAACCGCAACTAGAATACTGCAAATTCAGCCTTAAAAAAAATAATTTCTTTGTATAATAATTAAGGGGAGACACTGCAGGCAAAAAGCACTGTTTTTTCAGGCACCTGTCAATTTTGAGATTTTGGGCTTTTTGGCTTTTCATAAAGTGTTTTTTCAGACTAGTGGAAAGAAAACATCCAAAAGACACTGTTAAGTGTTTCTTTTATAGCACTTTATCTATTTGTGTCAATAGATTTCAATTACAATACATATCTTTAAAGGCCGTTTTCTCAAAATGAGTTTTTTCTCCTACAGTGAGCCATAAATCTCCACTTCAGTAGCACTTAAACACACCAAACCTTACATTTTTATTCCTGTCTATATTCTGAAGGTTTTTAGGGATTTGTTCATATATAATTTGCTTGATTATATACAAGATTTTATTTCCCCAAAAAATTGTGAAAATATATTGTTTTCTGGCTGTTCAAAGTATTTTCTGAATTATGGAGTGACAAAAAGAGATACCCAAAATTCCCTCTGTAAAAACATTTGCCTCTAATATGTCAAAAAAAATAAACAAGAATTTTGAAACTGACTTCATCCAGTGTTCAGATTTTTGTACTGGAAATGTATGCAAATTAGCGCATATTTAATTAAATAATGCCTCATTTGCATATTTAAACATAACATTTTAGAAAACTTGTAATACACATTTTTTTTTTGCAATTATCAATGTAATCAATCAACTGGGTAAGTAAGGTGATAATTAGTAGTTAATTTTTTTACCCTATTCACCTGCAGTGTCTCGCCTTAAATGAATTTGTTTGTTACATATTTTGAAAAAAAAATAGCAAAGTGAGGCAAGATGAAACGTAAACCCTAGCATTCAGATTCATAGCTAAAGTAAAAAGCTCGCAAATTAAGACCTCGCAAAAAGACAAAAAACAAACTCGACAAAATACAAAGCATAGTGTGAGCTGACATCATAAAAACATGTCACAACTTGTGACTTAAAGTCCCCCTGTGGTGAAAATCAAGTTTATGATGTTGTTTATTTGTCTATGTGGTGTTTTTAATATGCTTTTAGACAAACCATGTGTCAATCCATTTATCAACACCATTGCTGAGTATTTTCTCCTTTAAACTGTAGTTTCCCAAAGGCAGTCACAGAAATGCGGTTTGAAACAGACTTTTTTTTTTGCTACGTCACAAAATTCAATAACCAATCACGTCAAGGGATCCTATCCTTAGCATATCATTAACTGTGCTGCAAAGCAGAGGGTCTAGTGAGAAGGCAGCCAGGTTAATCCGGTAACAGTTATATTTTTTCTGTAGATGTTTCGCTAACTGTTAATATTTCCCCCTATTTTCACGATGTCATGTGCTGTTAGCGCTTATTTATTTGTACTTAGAACCGTGCTTATTTATTTGTATTTAGAACCGCGCTTACTTATTTGTATTTAGAACCGCGCTTATTTATTTGTATTTAGAACCGCGCTTATTTATTTGTATTTAGAATCGCGCTTATTTATTTGTATTTAGAACCATGCTTATTTATTTGTATTTAGAACCGCGCTTATTTATTTGTATTTAGAACCTTTGAGTCTTCAAGGCATTTTGAGGACACAACATCGTCAAGTAAGTAACTTTAACTAATGTTACAGTATCCACTGTAGTTGTCCGCTAGTAAAAACAGTTTTATCAGTCATTATCCGTGTAGAACCAGCACAAACAGATAATGTTACCTCACGAAGCTAGCCATCAGTCTCCTTGCTTACGTTGAGCATACCAGCTTATTTCTGGTTCAAACACATATGGCTTAATTAAACCAACATTTCCTCTTGCCATTACTACAGTTTAGTTAGTGGATCAGGAGGCGCTGGCTGGTGTGTGACTGAGTGGAGGCGGGGCTAATTTGCGTATTCATAGATCCGCACATAGTAAATGAGGCAAGGGTGTAGAGTTACATTCAAGCTATTTTACGGCATGATAAAAAAATTTTCACAAGAAAAAACATTTAAATATGTAATTTTGATGATCAAAGATGAGTTTTAAAGGATACAAATTTTGACAACAGGGGGACTTTAACATGAAGACTGAACTAGCTGGCTAGTAGGAAACTATGAAGTGTGACAGCAACTCTTCAAAATAAAAGTCATGAATAATATATATATATATATATATATATATGTATGTATATACAGTATTTACAGTACAGTATTTATTTATTTATAATTAAAAAATGCTATGTTTTTTATTCAAACAAAATAATATTTGGGAAATAATAGGCATGGCATGTAATTATATTGAATTTGTTTGGATTATTTTGCCCCGCCCACACGTATTTGATTACATCATCAGAAAAGAAAAGCTGTTTAGAGGAAGATAAAGTGATTACATTGGATGGATGATTGTGATTGTAAGTATTTTTTTTTTAAGATTAACATGCACAAATGAATCGTCAAGGGTCAATTTTGATTTCATGTTTAATGGTCCCCACCCCTAATATTTAATTCTTATTTTCATGGTTTTTCTTTAAATCAGGATGAAAATCTCAGCTGCACAGTGCGGTGTCCTTCGATTTTCTCTCTCGGGTGCGTGTCCTCTCCGCTCCTCCTCCAGGTGGGATGTCTGTCCCGGCAGATGATGTGATTACGGCAGCAGTGGCCTGGCCACCTCTTCACCTCCATATACATTTGTGTCACTCTCTGTCTTTATTTTATTATAGAGGGGAGCGGCTGGCCTCCAGGGAGCTCTGTATACAGCCTCTTATAGACGTCTTTCAGCACATCTTCTAACGGCTCCTACATATGAGACTAATGACTCAAATTAATAGCAAGCTGCAGTGTATTTCCGACTCTGCCAAGAGTCCTTGTTCTGTACTTCCCTTACATAGTTTGCACCAGGAGTTACTACTGTGAAATCATAATAAATGAATTAGGAATCTCATTCAAACAAAGCTTTTTGATTACATTGTTGGCCAATCCCAAGTTGCTGTATTTCTGTTGTTATGATAACAGTAGTAAATATGGTATTTGGAAAGAAACTATGGCTACTAGGGTCAGTTTTTGTAAGGATCACTATACGTTTATGGGTTTTATCTTCTTTTTGTTTATTTAAACTTTTTTTTTATTGCCTCTACTTACTTTTTTGGCCAAAAACGTACCTATACATACAATTCACTGCAGTTTCCAGCTGAAATTAGCAGTAAAAACTTGATTACATGATTACAGGGGCAGATTATTCATTAAGAATAATTTTTCACGCAATACTGTTATGACCTCAAAACACTTGCATAATTTGTAAACTATTACAGTTTGCTTTTGTTATTGGTTAGATTTACTGTAGTGTTTAGTATGGTATGTTGTTTTTAAGCATGACTGACTGGATGCTTGCTGAATTGCCATGATACGTACATGACATGAATAAAACATGCTAGATTCACATGAATCTGTTTTGAATAAAACTAAACACTTTTTTTGTGCCAGTTACTGGACATTTTATTTTAAAAGTGTCATGAAACGTGCAAAGTAATGTCATTTTGCAGAAATGTCGCCACAGGCACGATTTCCCAATGGGCCTGGGATGAAAATACCAGCAGCCAATCAGAACATATATGTGACCCTGGACCACAAAACCAGTCATAAGTAGTGATCGACCGATATTGATTTTTTATAACTGATACCAATTATTTGCATGTTTATGTGCCCGATAACCGATATGCAGAACCGATATTTATTTACTGTTATAAAGTAAATAAATGACTGAGTGAAGTAAGAACATACTTCACTTTGGTTTTTCCTCTTTTCAGTCATCTTTTTTTTTTTAAGTGTTGAAAATTAGCAGTCTTTCATGTTAAAATTAATCTTCATACTACAACAATAAAAAAAACAAAACCAGTCATAAGGGTCAATTTTTCAAAATTGAGATTTATAAACCATCTGAAAGCTGAATAAATAAGCTTTCCCTTGATGTATGGTTTGTTATGCTAGGACAATATTTGGCCTGGAATCTGAGGGGGGCAAAAAGATCACCTTTAAAGTTGTCCAAATGAAGTTCTTAGCAATGCATATTATTAATCAAAAATGAAGTTTTGATATATTTACGGTAGGAAATTTACAAAATATATTCATGGAGCATGATCTTTACTTAATATCCTAATGATTTTTGACATAACAGAAAAATCGATAATTTTGACCCATACAGTGGCTATTGCTACAAATATACCCGTGCGACTTATGACTGCTTTTGTGCTCCAGGGTCACATTTTATGATTCATTTACTGCTATAAAGTTGAATTTTGGACCAATTTCACTGTCAAATGAGCTATAAAACATAAAAAAGAAAAAAAAAACGTAAAAGCCAACTAACTGACGACTTTTCTGCCACTTTTTGCAATTTGTGAGAACAAAAACTATGGTAATTTAGTGGTATATCAATATTTACCCTTCTTTATTTTTGTAAGAGTCACTATAAATGCAAGGCATTTAGTCCAAAAGTTGAGCAAACCAAAGTTGCCAAATCTTATTTTGACCGTCGTTTGCCCTTATTTGTTCATTATTTAATTTCTACTTATTTATATAGCTGTCCATGTCCTTTTTAATTACATATAAGACATTGAAGGTATTATAAACCCCTGCGGTGTGTTTCCCAATGCGCCAGACGGTTTCCTCTATGGTGCGTTTCCACACGTGCTCGGCGTGAGAAGCAGCTAGTTTGTAATGCTAAAGAACGGTGTACACAAAAGAGGAACGAGCCCTTCCTCCCATAAACCATATTCCCCACTGTCCTCCACGCAGATTTGTGGGAAACACAGGCAGACGAGGAGGAGGAGGAGGAGGAGGCGAGCAGAATTCCCTGAGACTGGAGAATCAATATGCAGGAGCGGCCGGCCGGTCATTTGTATGCTACATGTGCGGCAGAGCTAGGAGAGCCAGAGACAGGAGTTAGAAAAGCAAAGGTTAATTTCATACATCAACTTCCATCTGCATATTTCTTTCCACAGGAGTGCCGCGGCCTTTGTGCAGGGTTTTTTTTTTTTTGCTCTGCGGTTCATATTTTACGGGAGGCGAGGTGTTTCGGAGGATCTGTTTGCGCTGCTGATTTGAGATAGAAGTTGAATAGAGAGATGCTTAGATTACTCCATCTCCTTAAAGAAGATTAACGCTCGCATTTCACGTTTAGAGACCTCTAATCTGTGTTAGTTACGATGTAGCTTCTCTTTGTGTGTAATGTTTGTTTGCATGGGCTCGTTACTTTATTTCATTGACTGTTGTGAGTGCTGTATATGATGCTATCTCATAGCGTGTCACATGTAAATACAGTTGTTATTCAAGAGTCGAGATCATGAAATCACAGGCCGCAAATTCCAGAACAACTGTTTATTGTCTTGGGCTGTATAATAAATAAATAAATAAAAAATCATTCTCCATACTGTATATATTGTGGAAGAATACAAATATCACAATTACAAAAAAGTACCCTGGTATTTCGGTAGTTTCCTGTGCACTGTACCATGTTAATATTACAGTATTTTAATATAGTAATAATTCAGTGCCATGTTCTAAGACATTAAGTATTACCCTCTGATACCATGACTATACCATACACCACAGTATTTGTTTATTTATTTTTATTTAATGTAATATATGATTGTTCAGTCTGAGTCAAAAAAAAAACATGAATTCAAAAAAATTATTAATATTTCAGGGAAAAAAACTGGTTTAAACTGTTTAAACCAACCTAAGAAAATAAAAATAATTATTAGTGATAAATAATAATAAAAATGTACAAAAAAAATAATTAAACCTTTATGCAAAATGCATGTGTGTTTTATGTTTTGTATCATATTTGCTTTTATGGCTGATATTGTATGATACAGTGAGAATATAGAGCTCACATTCGATTTATGGCCAAAGCAAAAATGCTATTTGGTGCGGTTGTTATTTGTATGGCCAAAAAAATATGAAATTCTACTGTACATCAATCAGTATATCAAACTACTTAGACAAAATGCATGTAAATATCAGTTGTCACTTTATATCTCCCAAAAGGCATTAGTAAAATAATGTTTAAATTCTTAGTTTTATGATCAAAACTCTGTAGTTAAATTTTGTTGGTAGCAAAACATATAATGAAATGCAGTACAACGATGATTGAGAGAAAAACAAAAGCCTGATGGATCGTATTTGATACATTTTAACATGATTTTCTAAAGAATGATGCATGGATAATCAATAAATTGCCTCAGTTCAGTAATATGCCTTGAAATATTAATAACATTCTAAAGTTCTTCTTAAACTCACTTTACAAACGTATTAAAGATTCCTCATCAAAAAGACAAGTGAACTGCGACCTGGATATTTTTAGAATTGTCAAGTACTTTTTTACTTTCTAAAAACAAGCCTATCAAAAAACTATCAATCAGACGACAGAAGGCATGTAGTAGATTGTGTACAACTGCTTTTTCAGCAATGTTTTGATCATTTTGAGGCCTTGAAAAAGCATGTATCTAATAGGATTGGGCAGGCTAGAAGCTAACTACTAGAAGCTAATTGGGCAGGCTAGAAGCTAACTACTCAATGACGGTTTAAAGCAGAAATATGTAGATGTGGATAAAATACAAAAAGATTATGAGGTAAAAACAGTTACAGCTAAATTCAAAGGCGTTGTTTTTCCCCGGTTCAAACCGCTAGCAGCTTAGCTTTGTAAAACTGCTAGCGTGCGTGTTGATTGACTAAGCGTAGCATCAGGCCGGTGACTGACGGCTCTGGAATCAGTATACAGTGCCATCAGTGAATGCTAGCGCAGCGCTAAATGATAAACATCAGTAATTTAAACCACACAAGGGCGGCAAAAATTCCAGCCTGAGACGCCTTTTTAAGCACTGTCAACAAACTAGCGCTCCTCTGTTTAGCCACGTAACACCCCCTCAAGGAAACAATCAAATATTCATACGATATTATCCTTCCAGAATGATTCCCGCCGCTTGTTTAGCTTTTGGAATTTAAATGCCACAGATATGAATAGAGAGCATTTTTATGTATGATAGTGCCCTCTCACCTCGTGCGATGTTCGTACACAGCGCTGTATTAACTAGCGTAATAGGTAATTTGAATGCTAACGGAGTGAGATTAGCTTTGGGATATGTCTCAGGACGGACAAATGGAAGTTATTTCTGGAATAATAAATTGCGATATGCATCTGTGTTCGTGGAGAATGGTGTGTCTTATCAGAGAAGAAGCAAGGATGAATAAATGCGCTGTATATTCATCATCCATGTGTTTTTATTTTTTTAAAGCTAATGCTATATTCATCTCTGGCTTCTGCTTTTAATGGATACTTTAGATCCAGTGGGCCGAATACTAGATGCTTGAATCTAATGGCTATAGTTTGTAGTTTACTCTCACTGCTTGTTTAACCCTATAAAGTCTGCTGTGTCAATATTTGATGTGTTAATTGAAGGCCTCTTCAACGTGATCAACTGAAAAACAAGTTGCACACATGCCTTCTGTCGTCTGAATGATAGTTTAGATTTTTTTAGCAAGTTTTTAGTAAGGCTTTTTAGTAGAATTATTCAAACGTCCACCTTCAGGTACATTTTTGCTGTGAAATCTTTACTGATTTTTACATGTAAGAATAACTTGGATATTGTTGCATATTGATATTGAAGCAGCTTAGGTTTATTCGATTTTGATTTTGACATGATTTTTTTTATTTTTTAGAAAAACTGTTAAAATGTGAGTCTCAAATATGATCATCAGGCGTATGAGGAACAGGCATATTGATTTGTTCATCTCTCAGTCGTCATTGTATTGCATTACATTTACATTTAGTCATTTAGCAGATGCTTTTATTCAAAGCGACTTACAAATGAAGACAATAGAAGCAATCAAAATCAACAAAAGAGCAAGAGTTATATATATATATAGTAGATAGAACGGGAAAAGAATAGGGAACGCTAGTGTTAGAGGGTCATTTTTTATAATAAATAAAAAGAAAACAAGTAATTAGAATAGAAATATAATAGAGAGTGCAAGTGTTTGACGGTTTATAAATAAATATATATATATATATATATATAATTTGCATTGTGTTGCATTACATTATACAGTATGTTTTGATCATCAACCTAAGCATTTTTATATCTTCTTACCAAGACGTAACATTGGAGATACAGAGAGACAATTGATATTTATTAGTGCTGTCAAACGATTAATCGCGATTAATCACATCTAAAATATGTAAGTCTGCTATACATCTCATTGATTTCTATTGCAAATCAGACTTTCATCTTACTTTTTGACTATATAAATATCAGCAATTGCACCAAATTACACATTTTTGCTTATTTTGGGCTTCTGAATAAATCTGAGCTGGTTTTTTTTCTTTGCTCCTAGAATATGAGCTCATCTCAATATATCATACTATATGAGTCACAAAAGCCTGATGAATAAAATGAAAAAAAAAAATGTGCAAACTTTTTTTTTTATGTTTATTTTTTATTTAATTATTTGTAATCTAAAAGAAACAATAAACTGTTCTATTTTAAAAAGAAAAATATGTTTTTAATAGATTTGAAATGGGTTACTGTTATTTCATATGTCAGGCTTTACAGGGTTAAATCAAACTTACTGCCACCTATATTGCTAAGGTATCGGTAATTGCGTCCTCGTTCATGAAAATCTCTCCAGTTTCCAGAGTTTGTCTCTGAATGTGTTTCTGCGTTGGTGGACGCTGTCAACACTGTCACTCACCATCTCTCATGTGGTAGGCATGTCCGAATCAGAGGGCAGAGGTCAGCAAAGGTCACGCAGGCCAGATCTGACGGCAAATATTGTGACACTGAGCTCACGGCTTTCACTCAAACGAGTTTTTCTTGGAGAAATAAGTTGCTCTAGTTTGCCGAACTTGCTGTGACACTTTAATTTTGCAATATGTTTTTCCAGAGTAAAAAGGCCAATGCACGTCATATTTGCATGATATTTGACCAAACTGTGATCTTGCGGCTGAGACGTGTTGTTAAAAAGCCTGCATCGGCAGTTTGATTTGGAGAGGATATGAGGCGGGTGTCTTAAATGGAAATATAAAAAGTGCAATTTGCGCACCAAAAAATATGCTCCTCTATCACACCTCCAACCACACACACACACACACACAACTAAAAAACAACTCTTTTTCCCTCATTTTTAAACAGATTTTGTCTGAAAAGCTTGAATTTCTTTTCTTTATATTGCTATGTATTTATCATTGAACCCCATTGTTTAAGAAAATGTGATATTAATCTGATATTCTCTT
>NW_015632523.1:232302-237088 GCF_001515625.1 Sinocyclocheilus rhinocerous
TGTGTTTTTGTAAATCTGCACACAATTATTTTCTTAACCAGCGTTTTTAAACAACTTTAAACTTTAAACAACAAATCTAAACAACTTTAAAACAAGATATATTTACTTAAGAACCAAAACGTCTTAAGATCTGACGACTAATGAAGACTACACACACACACATACATATTGGACTAAGTTTATGTGTGTTTTAAGAATAAATAAAACAACATTTTGTGAGTTTTATCCTTAAAACAAGAACAAATTTTGACTTATTTTGACTTATATACAAATGTGCAGTTTGTTTGTTTCTTAGGTTTTGTTTTTTGTTTTGTTTTTTCAAGTACATGTATCTTGTTTTAAGTTTTTTTTTTTTAAGATTTTTTTTTCAATTATTATTACTAATAATTTTAGTATTATTATTTAGTATAGATCTTTTTAAAGATATTATCACTATTAAGCAATAAAAATTTACTTAAGAACCAAAATGTCTTAAGTTAATGAGACTTGTTTTCAATGAATGAACTATGTTTTTGTGTGTCTTACAAATAAATCAAACAAAACTTTGTGAGATTTATGGCTAGAACAAGAACAAACTATTTCAAGATATATATTTTGAAAATCTTATGCATTTCTTTTCTTATCAAGTGAATGTATCTTGTTTTAAGAATTTTTTAATAGATATTTTCACTCTAAAACAAGACAAAAATGAAAAAGTGCATTATTATTTTCAGAAAAAAAGATACAGTTAATGTTTTACTGGTTTAAGTATAAAGTAAAAAGGAAGTAAACTGAGGCGTTTGTTCGATATTGCAGTTTTGCCATCCCTGAAGTCAGCGAAACTTCAGAAATCTTGCAGAAACACACACACGCACACACACGTGTGTGAACCGAGGCCCTGATCTGTTTATCAGAGAGTTTGAGGTTTAGCTGTTTCAGCTCTAGCTGGCGGGTTAAACGCCAGTCGCTCTTTTGATAGAAACCCCTTTCATCACCCTGTTGTCTTTTTCACCACTGAAGAACACACATATTTGGTCTTACATCTCAACTTTCCCATAAAGCATTTTATTGAGCGTGCGTCGCTTGGATGAGAGAAAGTTAATTGTGCAAAATTGTTTATCTAAAATCAGACAATTAATTACAGTAAAATGAGGCCTATTTATCCTGGAAATTAGAGTTTAATTATATCAATACTCACATTAATTATCTGCTCACCGTGGCTGTATGGTCAAGCACATTATTGGCTCTCGGAAAGCGCGGCTTGTGTGCTAAACAATAGAGCTTCATAAATTAATATGCTTAGCAGCTATAAATAGTGTTTGCATTAGATGCGTGTGCATGAAAGGCTGTAGCATATGTAATTACTGTATCGTACATGCAGTTAATCCTATACAATGCTCGCTACTGTCCATCTGTCAGACGTGCAGATGTGTCGTATTTCATGGCGCTGTGGAGGAATTCTGGGGGATTTTTTTGAGGCAGGGATGCTGGTCATGTGAGGTGTGTTTGCAGTATGGGTTTCGAGTGTAATATAATGATTTAATTGGCATAAAGTATTCAAGTTATGCAGTATCTTCCTGAGCAACATTAAATAGCATTTTTCGTAGAACACAAAATGAGAGGTTTAGCAGAATGTTCACACTGCTCTTTTCCATACAATGAAAGTCAATGGGGACTTGGGCTGTCGAGATGCGAAAATAACAGAAAACACACAATGAAAGTCTTATGTTTTATATTCCAAGACTTTTGACTAGCTTTTGTGCATGAAAAAGACTGAAATTTCATCGTTATTCACAGAAAAGTCTAAGAAAAAGATAAGAATACAGTGTGAAAATACAGTATTTGGACTAATAGCCATTGTGAAAAAGTAACTTTAGTGTGCCTAATAATAAATAACGTACTTTAAAAGAATGGACTTATGTACAAACTGAATATAATTTTTTTTTTCAGACAGTTAACTGCATATTAATTGCAATTAAAATGTGTTGTAGTATAAATTCAGATGAAATTAGTAGCATCTATTTAGAAATGTAGAACTTTAAGGGTGCTTTTGACTCAGTTAAGTTGGGCTTATGCACACCTTTTTATGTAATTTCATAATTACTTCTATTGTCTTTTATAATTGTGTCGAATGTGCAGACAAGCATTTACGTAAACTAAAATATGCTTTAATGTCATTTCTATTGAAACTTGTATGTCATGTATTTAAATGTAATTGCAATTACGTATTTGTAATGATGAAGTTGCAATTTAGTACATTTAAAATACTTTAAACGTAAAGTATTTTACATGTGCTTTTTTCTGTAAAACACAAAGTGAGAGGTTTAGCAGAATGTTCACGCTGCTCTTTTCCATATAATGAAAGTCAATGGAGACTGGGGCTGTCAAGCTCCTAAAATACTAAAATAGCACCATAAAAGTAGTCGTATGCTCTATATTCCAAGATTTTGACTCGCTTTTGAATAAGACTGAAATGTCATTGTTTTTCACAAAAAAAACCCCTCCACCACAGCTCTTACATGTCACTTCCACATATTCAAATTTCCACACCACGATCGGCTGCGAGACACGCAAAAACCTTCTGAAATGACTCGCTCAAGGGCTCAGCGGTAATCACTCGTGGATCGACCCTTATAGGGTCACCAGCTCAGATCTTCAACCACTAGGCCACATCAACGTACAAACGAATCATCATCTCTGCAATTTGTGGCTCATTCACTGTCATGATTGATGTCAACTTTACATCACCTGTGACCAGACTCGCTCCCCGATCTCTGTGATCCATCGCACGTTGTGATTAGTCACACGAGACAGGAAGTAATGGCCACGTCGTGATTTGAGGAGTAGCCCCTGACTGATGGCTGTTCATTAGCACAAGTGTTGAGATCCTATCAGATCCATCTGTCATTCACACAGAGATTGGGCTGATCTCATGACCCTGGTATCACAATGACATTTATGAGCCTTTTTTATCTTGATTCTAGATTTACACAAACAAACTATTTCCAATGCAAATGAAGGCAAGAGTACAATGTTAAAATACAAGGTCATCAGTTGCATATAGTATTTAGGACTTCAGAGTACTTGCTACATATATAACGCGCTTTAAAAGAATAATCTTAAGTGTGAACTGAATGACATGTTTTCAGATGTGTAATAGTTTCCATTTATATTAAATGTGTAATATAATGTGTATTAGTATTACACATTAGTTTACATTGTTACATTATGTTGTGCTATGCCATATTATGTTACGTTCCTTAAATCACTTTGTTACATCATGTTAAAATGCAATGTATTCATTCTGTAACTGTTTTGAGTAACAGAATGAATACATTGGAATGTAACACAACGCAACATAACATAATGTGCATTTTAACATGATGTAACAAAGTGATTTAAGGAATGTAACATAATATGGCATAGCACAACATAATGTAACAATGTAAAGTGACAACCTTAAGGGATGTAACATCATGTCAAGTTATAAAACAACGGAACACAAAGCGATGTAACAGCATAACCAAACATGAAAAAAAAAATTCTGACATTCTAAAAAAAAAAAAACAGGCTTCATGTGGTAAAATCTAAATTAACTTGTGTTATTGTTTATATAAACAAATCATGTAATATATCGGATACCTTAGAAGTCCTCTAAGGTAACAACTGCACAGTTACAACCTTTTACAAAATCATCTTATAATGTGATTTGCATTATACAAAACAAAGTATAATGTGATGTAATGTAACACTGTACCGTAACACTACGTTATGTGACATATGGTAACGTGATGTAACAGCATTTAGCAGCTTAATGTAATGTAACACACACCTATCCAGCAAAGATCACAGAAAGAACTAGAGCCAGCTAATAGAAATAGAAATAAAAGACTGGTTAAATAGAATGTGCTGCAATTGTAATGCAGAAACAAAAAGATTGAATAGATTGTGTCTTATTGTTTCCATCAAGTCCTTATCAGCATGAACACGTCAGTCTCTGGGAAATGTCTATAGGCGGCATCAATCATAAAGTTAGTCACTGTCATTGGGACTTTCCTCGTTATTTCAAATGATTTAACTACTGAACACGTAAAAAGGAAAGTGTGATGTTTCTGAGGAGAATTTTTAGGTTTATAGTTTTCATGTGCCAACAAAATAGACACTGCTATTACCAAATGTGTGTTTTTTTGTTTTGAGTTGTGATGAATGTAGGCCCTTCTGGCGGTGATGTCACAGTACAGTATGCCTTCTGACGAGGTGACGATGTCACACATTCCTCTCGTTGGAGGCGTGACTTCACTGTAATCAGTTAATCCAGCCGCACAGGATCACATTATCCGCGGCTCTCCGTCTCTCTGCAGGAGGATGTGCGGGAGCGACGGACACTGGCGTTAATGGCTTTTTAAATGTCAGCGAATGTCATGGAACGATGAAACGGGAATCGGTTATCCCAGGTCGAAGTGATCATCTCCCCCGCTCTCTTTCTTTCACTCGTGTTTCCTGTTCCTGTCTCGCTCTCTCTCTCCGTCTGTCTCGCTGAAGGACTCCAGCACGTGGCTACGGCGCAACTTTCACCGACGCTGATGTCAGCATGATTTATACAGCAAACACACACACACACACACAACAATAGAGGAGAGTGTGTGTGGCTGTCCCTACACCAGTAGTGTGTGATAGTGATTTATTGTTTGCTTTTGCTCGTGTGTGTCTCACTGCATGTTTCCAGATTAAGAATTTTGCTTCTTTTTCTTCACCTTTTTAGTGTTTCCTCTTTCTTTTTTTTTACTTTTTGCTTTATTCATTTCTT
>NW_015632523.1:238709-243990 GCF_001515625.1 Sinocyclocheilus rhinocerous
GTGTGTGTGTGTGTGTAGTAAGTGTTTGTGAGACTGTAGCAAGTGCTGTGTTCCTCTTGTAGATGAGTCTGATCACTGACTTTATAATGAACACACACACACACACACACACACTGATTTTAATGGGCTCTTGTTTAAATAGAGGCACAGGGGAGGGTCAGTGTCACGGACACACACACACACACATTATAGAGGGTCTCAAAGCTCATGCTAATTGCTGAAGATGATTTAATTAATAAGTCAGTACCTGCGAATCAGCCAATCAGATGCAGCTGTGTGACACGCTCATCAACACCTGTTAGATTATAGAGACATCATTAAACATCAGAAATTAGCCAAATTAATTTTCAGGAAGCAATGACGTAGTTTGTTATGATTTATAAAAGAACATTTAAAGTTCTCTTAATTTAAATTAGAATTTGTCTGTGTTTTGTCACAAGTGCACATATAAACTTTACGTTTCTTTGTGTGTTTCTTTTTTGTTTCAGTTTAAAAAATCTATCTGAAACATGTTCAGAAATGCATGTTACTTCCATTATATGACAATACGGTGTTAAGTATCCCTTATGAGTGTTTTTATGTTTTCCATTTTCACTTTAATTTTTAGCAATTAGTATTGTGTATTTTAAGCAGGTTTTTTCTGTCTATATAGTTTTTTTTATTATTATTTTAGTTGTAGTTTATTTTAGAACATCAATTTAAACTCAATTAAAATGAGAAATAACATGTTTTATTTATTTTTTGTGTTGTGTTGTGTCTTGTTTTATTGTGTTGTTTTGTTTTGTGTTTTGTTGTGTTGTGTTTGTTTGTTTTGTTTTGTGTTTTGTTTTTTGTTTTGTTGTGTTGTTTTTTTTTTCTGTTGTGTTGTGTTTTGTTTTTTGTTTTGTTTTGTTGTGTTTTGTTTTGTGTTTTGTTTTGTTGTGTTGTGTTTGTTTGTTTTGTTTTGTTTTTTGTTTTGGTTTTTGTTTTGTTGTGTTGTGTTTGTTTTGTTTTGTGTTTTGTTTTGTTTTTTGTTTTGTTGTGTTGTTTTGTTTTTTGTTGTGTTGTGTTTTGTTTTTTGTTTTGTTGTGTTTTGTTTTGTTGTGTTGTGTTTGTTTGTTTTGTGTTTTGTTTTTTGTTGTGTTGTGTTGTTTTTTGTTGTGTTGTGTTTTGTTTTTTGTTTTGTTGTGTTGTTTTGTTTTTTGTTGTGTTGTTTTGTTTTGTTGTGTTGTGTTTGTTTGTTTTGTGTTTTGTTGTGTTGTTTTGTTTTTTGTTTTGTTGTGTTGTGTTGTTTTGTTTTTTGTTGTGTTGTGTTGTGTTTGTTTGTTTTGTTGTTTTGTTTTGTTGTGTTGTGTTGTTTTGTGTTTTTTGTGTTTTGTTTTGTTGTGTTGTGTTGTGTTGTTTTGTTTTGTTTTATGTTTTGTTTCAAGTAGCACTTGTATAGGGTTTTCATTTTAGTTCCAGATTTAGTTTTAGTTAACTATAATATCCGTGGAGACAAATCCAAGTATAACATTTTTACAATGTGAAGAAATTGTGGACATCTTTCAATCAGCGTCAGCCCCTAAAGAAGCACTTCAGATATTGTGTCGTTGGTGTGGTTCTGGCAGTGAAGCCCCGTCTCTGGGTGCCAGTCAGCAGGTCTGGCCAGTCCTGGGAACGCTGACCTCTCAGCGTCTCTTTCTCTCTTCCTGGTTCAATCAATCTGCTGAAATCAAACCCATCAGGTCACCTTTATCATTCAGGGCATGTGTGTGTGAGCAGGATGAAACCCAATCTGCCACCATGAAACGCTCGCCTATATTTAGTTCATCCATACGTTAACACATTTGCAAAAAAAAAAATATGCAGAGTTTCCACGGCATGAAATTCTGCTGACCTGCCGTCAGTCAGAAGTCGATATCAATGTTAGCTTCCATATCAAGTCATTAAAAAACCTGCCCTTCATAAAACACAGCTTATAACTCAAAGGAGAGAGCAAAATTATATAGAGTGCATTACTGCAAAGCATTTCATGCATTCGTCAATAATTTGACTACACAAACGTCCTCTACATTTTTCAAGTTATAGATTTTGAAAAACTAATCATTATACACAGAAATACAGCAGCATATTTCAAAATATACACTGCTGTTCAAACTACTGTTTGGGGTCAGTTATTTTATTTAATTATTTAAAGAAATTAATACTTTTATTTAGCACGGATGCATTAAATTGATTAAAAGTGACAGTAAAGACATTTATGTTACAAAATATTTCTATTTCAAATAAATCAATTTGTTTCAACTTTTTAACTTTCTATTCATCAAAGAATCCTGAAAAATAAAATGTATCACAGTTTCCACAAAATATTTGGCAACACGACTGTATTCAACATCAATAATAATCAGAAATGTTTCTTGAGCAGCAAATCAGCATATAGAATGAAATATAGAATGATTATGAAAATCAACAATAGAATGATTTCTGAAGATCATGTGACACTGAAGACTGGAGTAATGATGCTGAAAATTCAGCGTTGATCACAGGAATAAATTACATTTTACAATATATTCACATAGAAAACAGTTATTTTTAATAGTAAAAAAAATATTTCACAATATTACTGCTTTTGCTGTATTTTGGATTAAATAAATGCAGGCTTGGTGAGCAGAAGAGAATTCTTTAAAAAAACATTAAAAATCTTACTGTTCAAAAACTTTTGACTGGTAGTGTAAATTCAAATAGAAAACAGTTATTTTATGTTGTAATAACATTTTACAATTTTACTGTATTTTTGATCAAATAAATGCAGGTTTAGTGAGCAGAAGAAACTTCTTTCAAAAACATTACAAAATACCAACCACAAACTATGGTTATATAAATTAAACGTACATTGATAATGTTATTAATTATAAAACATTATTAAATAAATAAATAATTTATGAAATATTACAATTTCTATATATAAATTATTTGCATATTACTACTTTTTCCTGTGTTCAATAAATATAACTCACAGTGTTACAGAAATTGTAAAATATATAAAAGCCTGCATTTAAAATGCTCTGAGGCCAAGAAGTGAAGTTCCATTTAATTAATCTCAAAGATGCAGAACACAGAACATAAAAGCGGTATTTTAAGGTAAAAGCGAGGTTACTTAAATCAAACGACATAAATGTAAAGCCAAGCATCGGCGAGGCCCGAGATCTGAGCATATGAAACACGTCTCTCTGCTTTCCAAAGATCCTGAACGCGGTCCAGCGTTTTAAAAGCGCGGTGGCCGGCCAATATTCATTTTAGCCAGCGACTGCACATTAGCAAATTCATCTGAGAAATATATTACAGATCCAAGAGTAATGATGATGACTAATCTATAACATCATAAATCCAGCATTGTCAACCTGTCCCTCTTTCATAAGGGTGATTAAATTATTGTTGTGTCGAGGTGAAGTAATTTATTAAAAAGTGCCATTATGTTTATTTACAAGCCAAGTGCTGGTCTTATGCCAGTAATACCATTAACTGCACTGCTGAGACCCATTATGCAATAAAATACACAATAGTAATTGTAAGATAACAAAGGCAGGGATTTGTTTTCTCTCTTTTTCCAGATGATTGTTATGTTTGCAAGTGTTATTATGTTCTTTCAAAGCGCTATAAATCCCAAAGCCGTGTAAATCACTGGGGCTTGCCGAGTACGGGACCTTTCTACAGAGTTTATATGTATTGTGTTCATCTGTTTTCTTCAGTGAGATTCTGAGACTCTCGTGAATCAAAACTATCAGAGTCGATTTCCGTTTGCTTGTTTTCTCATTCTGCTCTTCGAACGCTATCTCACGACCAATTCGTACGTATTTTACGAGGTGGCTAATTCGTACGACCTCACTCGTACGATTTTGTACGATAAAATTTTGTAAAAATTTGATTGTAAATTTTGGGATTTATTTGTCTAGACCCCAGTGAACGGGTAGGTTTAGGGGCGGGGTTAGGTGTAGGTCATTCGTACAAATTCATACAAATTGTGCAACTCGTAAAATACGTACGGTTTAGCACAAATCGTCTGAATTTGTACGAGGGAGGGCGTACGAATTCGTACAAATTAGCCACCTCGTAAAATATGTACAAATTGCCATGAGATCGGGCTGGCTCTTTCCTATTCGTCTATTTGTACGGCTTTGTAAACTTTCAAGTCAACATTCAACGCTTTGTCTTTTTATAGTTAAATAAAAACTGTGAATGGAGTGGTATCCTTTCAAAAGGTGCTCATATGTACTATAGGCTACACTTTAGTGACCAATATGTACTTTTGAAGTATCTTTGAGATACTGATATGCACTATTTATGGGTAAAGAAGGTACAGAGATGTACTTTTGTACTTTAGGGAAGCACCCCAGTGACGGTTTTTGTACCTATTTTTGTAGTAGTTACACTCTCAGAAAAAAAGTACAAAAGCTGTCATCGCGGCGGTACCTTTTCAAAAACATACCCACATTAAAAATACTATAGTAATTTATAGTAAGTACTATAGTGTTTTTGAACCATACTATAGTACAGTACTTGAATTAATTTGTTGTGGTAATTCTATAGTTGCCGTGGTAATACAACAACTATAGTAATATAAACAAATGACTTCACCCTAAAGTAGTAGGGTATAGTTTTCTACAACTATAGGGTATATTATACTACAATACACTACAGTTTACTGTAGTAAAAACTAAAGTATACTACAGTATTTATTACAGTTTACAGAAAAAACAACAAAAATAATAAAAAATATAACAAAATAATCAGTATTATCTTATAAATATAAACTTATATTACACAAATTGTATTATACAGCCATGTTCTCCAAGTATTTAGTAATTATTATTATTATTATTATTTATTTAATAAATAATATCAGTTATTCTGAATGAATAAGTGATCATTAATGTTATGAGGTAGATAATGTGCTGGCGTCTCACTCTGAACACGTTCTCCCGCAGCTATCAGCCGCTGTTGTTAAAGCACAAGCGGGATGTTTGTTAGCGGGATCTCGACGGATCTGGCAGCTGTTTCAGAGCCTGATCAGATGCTTGAGCAACACGGGGGTTCCCGCGGGCCGCGGTGTCGAGATGCGAGGGTCCCTCCGAGGGATTAGGGCCCTTAAACGCCACACTCGCTCCGGCTGGGAGAGAGAGAGCGAGCGCTGCGAGTGGAAATGCAGCTGGAAAGACACCATTAGGAGGAACTGGGCGGCATTTGAATAAATCGAGTCATTAGGTAGCCGTTTGTGTGAGTGCCGTCACCACCTGACAATCCCGCCGCGCTCGCGCTCGCT
>NW_015632523.1:244044-274006 GCF_001515625.1 Sinocyclocheilus rhinocerous
GGAGCAATAATCGCCCTCCCCCCCACATGAAAAAATACTATAGTAATTTATAGTAAATACTATAGTGTTTTTGAACCATACTATAGTACAGTACTTGAATTAATTTGTTGTGGTAATTCTATAGTTGCCGTGGTAATACAACAACTATAGTAATATAAACAAATGACTTCACCCTAAAGTAGTAGGGTATAGTTTTCTACAACTATAGGGTATATTATACTACAATACACTACAGTTTACTGTAGTAAAAACTAAAGTATACTACAGTATTTATTACAGTTTATCAGTTCACTATAGTTAATACTACGGTATGCTGTAGCATTCATTAACAAAGTGTTGTAAATACTATAATATATACAGTAGGCTATAATACACTTTACGGTTCAAAAACACTATACTATAGATTACTATAGTATTTTTTCGTGTGGGTAAAGAGTCCATATTAGTACCTTATAGGTACATAACCGTATCTAAAGTGTACATATCCTACCTAAAATATGCAAAAGTGTACTTTTTGAAAAGATTCTCAGGACTTTTTTTCCAGAGCATGTGCTGTATATGCCATGCACGGTGTATAATTCCGATCTCTGAACCACTGGAAACTTCAGGAAGACCCTGGATAGCGTGTGGTGGATGTTTGGTCGCTGCTGAGTGTTCCTGTGTGTCGAACGCCAAATAATCCCTCGCTGTTGTTGCCAAATGTCAATGCAGCGCAAACAGGACAACACTAAAAATGTTGTGCGGCTTAGCAATGGCGCTCGCTCTGATCGTACTGCACTCTGTGTCCCGCCGCGCTCGCGCTCGCTCGCGTTTCTTCACTCGTCTCCCAGATTGGCTCGTTTGCATTCGCCGGCGCAGCAGACGCTCGGAGAGACCCCCACCTCAGTCATATTTGCCCAGGGATTATGGGGAATTAGATTATCTCATGTAGAAGATCTCCCGATCGCAATCGCTCCCGCCTACGACAAACCCACCGCTGCGTTTAATGATTTTTTGCTTTTGTATTATACACTTGCTTATTTCATGCTTTTATTTCCACACCCTGAGTTCAAACATACTTTTTTTTTCATCGGACTATACGTGAAAATCTGCCGTCACTGATCAGCGTTTTCAAGTGAGCTCATAAACAAACACTGAATATTTATGCTTTTGTTCGTCATTTTTGCAAACAGATGAAAACAGTCACCCTTTGCAAGGTGAGCGTTAACATGTGATGCGACGGTAGCGCAGCAGCGGTATTAAATATATAATGTGTATAGATGTTACTCGGTGAAATACTGTGTCCCACAATGCAATGCGCCTGATTCGACCTTCCATTTCCAATGTGATGAATGAACTGGAAGTAATGGAGCCTTTTCGCATTTCTGGGTTTCTTAGAAGCCGAAGTTGTCATAGTTGGGTAAACTGCTATAGCTATTTTTTTTTTTATGAGTAAAATAAGAAAGTTATTATTTATTAATAAAGTTTTATTTTATAATAATTTATTCATAATTTATTTACTTATAATTTATTTTCTTATAATAATAACTGTATATGATAAATATATTTTAATATACTAATTAGTATATTAAAATATACTTATTGTATGTAGTACTTATTCTATCGCAGCAGACGCTCGGAGAGACCCCCACCTCCTCTCCGTCCGTCCCTCCCGCAGCGCCTCGCAAACCTGTTTCCCTCCGCACTCGCCTTCTGGAGAGACAGATTCATCTCGCCACGCCTGCCTGTTCCTCCGTCTTTCATTTTTCATTTTTTATTCATCACATATGGCTCAGAAATTCATCAACATATGGATCCCATTGTTTGTTGCTCAGGCGGCCCTACTGTTATAGACAATAGCTGATGAGTTTGTTTGAACCTTGCGAGATCCGTCACGGCTGTTACGGTCGCTTTGCCGGGTTTCGCGAAGAAAACGGCGTTCCTCGCTGTATGTTTGGAACACAACTCGCAAAAACGCTGATGTGCACGGTTTGCATCTACATTAATATACTTACTGTAGCGCGCCGTCAACAAAAAGATCAGACGGCTTACTAATGCGCTGTGTTTTGGATGAATTATATATCAAAAGCAGGAGGAAGGCGGTGGTGTGGAGATGACCGCAGAGTATAGGTGGATGCATCTTTCATGGACTCCATAACGTATGTTGTGAATGCTTAACGAAGTCTACGTGAAATCAGAATCAACGCTGTTTACGTTCCCGCTCGTATTGTGCGAGATTCATCCGCGCGTGTTATTCGGATGAAAGTGAAGTTTGTTTTGGTAGTATAACTTATAAAAGTTTTCTTGTTGGCTGACGACGTCACCCTCCTCCCTCCTCCCTCCAGCCACCTGTCATAGAGAGACGTCCAATCAAATCCCAGCGGATTCAGGCAAGTCCCACGACTGAAATACGGCAGAGTATGGAAGCAAAATTGGCTGTGAGTGATGTTTCAGGTTGACTTCAACACCAAGCAAACAAATCTGAACAAAATTCACAGATTTTATTTATTTATTTATTTATTGGTTGATTGTCAGATTTATTGCTGTTTTGTTCAATACAAATTACAATATGCTTATAGTTAGAATGGGAAAGATGATATTTTAAACGATTGGAGTATACAGTAAATAGTATATTACAATATATTTATAATTTTAGTTTATTATAATTAAATTAATATAAAACAATTGACATTTTATAATTATTAATAAACAAATAATTTTATAAATATTACACTGTTATACTATAAGAGTGGATTATATTATGCATGTTATATAATATACTAGTATTTAGTATCATTGTATTCCATTGCAAACACAACCATGTTCTCTATTTAGTATATATTTTGTGTAACTATTATTGTTGAATAATAACGATTATTAATTAATTAATTAATATATCAAGTAAAGTTTATTTGTATAGCGATTACATCAGCTTATGGAAGTAAAAAGGGTTGCGAGCAGCATTTCAGGTTGACAAAAATAAAACTTTTGATTGAGACATGGTTTATTATACATATATAAAATGATAATTACAATTTAATTAGTAATTGTTCAGTATATTAAGTCAGGTTTATATAGCAATTACATCAAGCATCAATGGGTTTTGAGGGACATTTCAGGTTGCCTTCAAGAGCATGCAAACAAATCCAAACAAAATGCACAATATTAATTTTACGTAAAATTTATCGTAAAAATCTAATTTGTCGCAATTCCATCCTGTTTAGCTCTTCTGTTTATACAATACGTTGCTTTAACTGTACTTTACAGTACTTTATATATATATATATATGTGTGTGTGTGTATATATAATATTGTTATTAATATCATAAGACTTTGTGCCTAATAGCAGCTCTTATAACTGTAGCGCACAGCCTCTTGTGGATTTTTGCTTTAACATATACCGCAAGCAGCCACAATATATGATTTCTCATGATTTGTTTCTCATAGACATATCCAAGAGATGTAGTTCTAATAAAAATGAGGATAAATGATTCGCAGTCACAGGCGATTTGAGTTTCAGGTGCTAATCTACAGCATGGAGTGATTGCAGAAACGCGTCCCGTCACAGCTGCTTTAGATCTCTATTAGACGCTGTACACCGCTGCTGTCGCTGAAGCTAATTCTTTAGTTTGGTTCTTGTTAAGTCCTGTTTGGGTTGTTTTCTTTAGTTAAGGGCTCCCGCTGAGGGGCTTTAGCACTTCAAAGGCAGGTTTGCTGAGCATAGTGTTCGCCTCAGGACTGAACGCAGACAAGCAGAGTGTTTAATGGCTCAAACGTATTCACAGACATCATTAAATAATACAGAGATGGACCAACACAGCCTCCTCGACTGCAGTTTAATAACAGATTAAGATGCGATGAGCAGAGAGACTTGAGCGGGTGAGAGAATCTTGCATTAAACTACATTGTCTGATGCACTACATTCATCTAGTTTGATCAAGCTAACAAAAGGTTACTTCATCTAAAAATATAAATTCATCTAAAAATATACATTCTCTCATTATTTTCGCACCCGTGTGTTGTTTCATACCTTTGTGACTTACTTTCTGCTGTGGAACACAAAAGGAGACGTTTAGCAGAATGTTCAAGCTGCTCTTTTCCACACAGTGAAAGTCAATGGGGACTCGGGCTGACAACAAATGACATAAAACTATCATAAAAGTGATCCATGTGACTCGTGGGCAGTATTTCAGGTCTTCTAAAGTCATTCGATAGCTTTATGTGAAGAAACTGAAGGAAATTTAAATCATTATTCTGTAGCGTCTGGACCAATCAAACACACAATTTTTCATTTGATTTATGAATATAATATCATATAAGACTGTGGGCCTAATAGCAGCTCTTATCACTTTAGTGCACAGCCTCTTGTGGATTTTTCTTTTAACATACCGCAGGCCGTCACAATATATGATTTCTCCTGGTTTGTTTCTCATATACATATCCAGGAGATGTAGTTCTAATAGAAACGAGGATAAATGATGCATAGTCACAGGCGATTTGAGTTTCAGGTGCTAATCTACAGCATGGAGTGATTGCAGAAACGCGTCCCGTCACAGCTGCTTTAGATCTCTATTAGACGCTGTACACCGCTGCTGTCGCTGAAGCTAATTCTTTAGTTTGGTTCTTGTTAAGTCTTGTTTGGGTTGTTTTCTTTAGTTAAGGGGCTCCCGCTGAGGGGCTTCAGCACTTCAAAGGCAAGTTTGCTGAGCATGGTGTTCGCCTCAGGACCGAACGCAAACACGCCGAGTAACAGACTTATTTACAGACATCACAGAGATGGACTAACACAGACTCCTCGACTGCGGTTTAGTAACAGACTAAGATGCGATGAGCAGAGAGACTTGTGCGGGTGAGAGAATGGCTAATTATCCAGCGTTAAATTGCATCGCGCTACATTCATCTAGTTTTAACAAGCTAACAAAGGATTAGTTCATCTAAAAATGCACATTCTCTCATTATTTTCTCACTCTTGTGTTGTTTCAAACCTTTGTGACTTAGTTTCTGAAGTGGAACACAAAAGGAGACGCTTAGCACAATGTTCAAGCTGCTCTTTTCCACACAATGAAAATGAATGGGGACTCGGGCTGTCAAGATGCAGAAAAGACAACAAAATGCATAAAACTATGATAAAAGTGGTTTATATCACACGTGAGCAGTGTTTAAGGTCTTGTCATTTGTAAGCTTTATGTGTAGAAACATAATCATTGTTCACAGAAAATGAGTGTTTCCACAAAATTGTTGCTTTTTGCTTATTTTTATTATTATTATTATTATTATTATTATTATTATTCATTTGTTTATTTATTTATTGGTTTGTTTCTCACGCAAAGATGTGGTATGGCTTTGAAATATAATGCTTATTTATTTATTTTTTATTTTATTTTATTTATTTTTTATTTTATTTTGTTTTGTTTTGAAGTTTCACACTCCCAGTCCCCATTCACTTTCATTTTATGGAAAATAATAGCTTTTGTGTGTGTATGTGTGTGGTCTAAATGTTAAAAATTGTACAGGTTTGGAACAACAATGATGACAGAATTAATTTGTTCTTCCATTTTTACGTTAAATTGCTTTGCCACTGTAAGTGTTAGCAAATTCCTATATGTAATAAATAGAACATGAGGTTGAAATGGACAGTGCTTTTTGGGATTGTAGTGAAACTCTACTCACTTACTGAAAACAGCATGACTAACTTTATTTATTTATTTATTTACTTACAACCGCAAATACTTCTTTTATAAGACAACAGAATTTCAACATAAAATTTGGTATCTACAATTTGATTCCAAAATCTAATTTTGCTATAGTAAAACCATGGTTAATTTTTGTAAGATAAGGAGTAATTAACCTAAAAAACAAAGATTCTATCTCTGTTTGCTCACCTGCATGTGAACTATTCCTTTAAATGGCTGCATCTATATTCGCTGGTGACAAATCTATGTATGTAATACTTTTGATAGGTATTGATTGAACCACTGCAGAAACTTATAAAGAGAGCAAAATGAGACAGAACATGGCGGCTGGAGGAGCTCTGAACACGAGACCTAATGAGGAGGACAGTGACGGAGAGAGAGTCTCACATAAACGCCATTTCCACTGCCAATTTAAAGAGCTCATATTCTACACTTTTATAGCATTTTATTATTTCCCTAAAGTCCACTTACAAAGTTATTCAAGGTTTCTTGCACCAAAAGTGTCTTAATTTAGGTTATTTTTTCACAGCTATTTTCTGCCCTCTCTCTGACCCTTACAATTAAACAGGCTGTTATTGCCACTGTTTGTTCCCCTTGTGCCGGCTCGCTTCACACTTCATCAGTGCTCAACACTCGTTTAGTACGTTTATCCTGCCGCGCAACACTGCCTTTTGACTGTGAGGTGCCCCATGGTCCAACTCTCCAGTTCTTCATGATTTACTGGATATAGAATTTTTAAAAATATCTATTTTTATGCACAATTTCTAGAGCTTGGCAAATGTATATTCATAAAATGTATAAAACCGCCCATGGAGTTATCAGAATTTATTATTTTTAAAGGACTTTTTCCAGATCTAGAAATTAGACTTTATTTATCACCTTGTATATTCAGGTTTTTAAGAAAATGGTTCTTCAAAGAAAAAGAAAAAGAAAAGTGTTGAGGAAGTGAAATAAAATAATAAATATGTCTCTTTTTGTGGTTTTAGCTTATTTAATGCTTGTTCTGTCTTATTTTAAAACATTTTAACTCATCTTAATCATTTATTATTATTGTTGTTATTATTATTATTGATAACCCTAACCCAAACGCATTGTTAGAAGACAGAAAAAAAATACTAAGTTGTTAAAAAGTGATTTTTAAATTTATTTTATTGTATTTGTGTGTGTGTGTGTTTGTGTGTGTGTGTGTGTGTGTGTGTGTGTGTGTGTGTGTTTGTGACTGATGCCTCCTCAAAAACCGTGACACTGGAGTGTGTTGAGCCAACGCTCCCGTTCACACTGTTCAGTCTTGGTTGTTCTCAGGTTTGTGTATGTATGTGTGTGTGTGTGTGTGTGTGTGTGAGAGAGAGAGTGACCTTGGAGTGGCGGCAGTGCTTAAACAGTGTGTCAGCGAGTGTGTTGAAGCGTGTCTGTGCCGATTATGAATGTTTCATTACTGCCACCTCAGCCTTTAGCTGTGAGCTTTCCACTAAAGCACACTGACAAATCCTCTTTCTTCTCGCCTTTTTTACCTCCTCTCCCTCTCTCTCTCTCCCGCTCTCTCTCTCTCTTTCTCTCCTCGATGGCCGTTTAGCTCTTTTCTCTGCACTTACTCGATTTCTGCTACTCTCGATTTTTCTTTCCGCGGTTTTTCCGCCGCTCGCTCTCTCTCTCTGATGAATCTCCAGACAGCAGGGAATAATTGTACTCGGGGCCGAGCGCTCGTTTTTCTTTTTGTTTGAAAGGCATGACAGGCACGACTTCTCCTCTGCTCTCTCCGCCCTCCCTTTCTCTCTTCCGCACAAAATAAGTCAAGGTTTACAAGGTCAACTCGTCTCGCGCTAAGCAGAGCTTTTTTCACTCGCAGTATTTCGACTAAAACGTCAAGAGACAGCGGAGATAAATTTGGAAAAATGTCCCGGCGCAGGCGGACGTACTTTACTCTGATTTCTGCCGCTTGAAATTCTCCTCTGAATGAATAAGAGAGCTTGTTATCTTATTGTCTTATAATAGCAGGCGAGCGCTAGCGCACTTCATCATGCACTGCCCTGTTGAGTGTGTAAAAGTATGTCACACACACACACACATGAAGGGAAAAGAGGGGCACGGCAGATTAGTATCTTCTTTCTGGGGTGTGTTGAAACTCCCCGCATTCTGAAACGTTTCTTTAACGACAGGAACTACTTGTGCAAGACCTTTGATATAAATTCAGCTAAGATTTCTCAAAGACATAAGGTTCCAAACCAGTAAAACCATCTATAATCAATCTAATCATTCATATTACCAAACTTAGATTTACTTACTAAACAGAATATAAATGTGTCTCCTAGAAACAGCATCGGAGTGTGCACTACCTCTAAAGAAATGTATTATCTAGTCATAAACTTCTCTCACAGTCAGCTACTGGATTTCATAAAACTAACATTGACTTTATAACGGCTCTTAATAAATATTGACCTACATTTTAATCACATGCTAATCTCGAGCGCTGGAGAGGTGACAGTTTATGGATGGCCGTGGATCATAAAGTTTCCAGGTCGCATCTCTCTATCGAGTGTATCTGTTCCTCCGAGAGCCGTACGATTGATCATATTAATTAAAAATATCTACACACTTTGGCATTTCACAGCCCACTAAGCCTGTGCAAGTTTAAGAATAAGATGTAATTGTTCTCCTGCAGCCAATATTCATTTCATTTCAATTTTACTGTGCTTGGATGTGTTTTAAACAGGCTACAGTGTGTGTGTGTGTATGTATATCTAAACATTTTTCATGTAATATGTTAATAACAGAACAATTAATTACAGTATAAATGGGTCTGAATTCAGGTCTTCGGCATTAAAAAGTTTGAAAAGCCCTGCCATCGACAATTTTATAGCATAAGCACATTTTGTGTAGTAAAATGGTCCGTTCCATGCATTTTTCCCTCTACTTCCTGTTCGTTTTGCATAAATAGGTTACCGAAATTGTTTCCGAAACACTAAAATCATATTCTTTTTATATTTTTAGCAGCATATTCACCAATAAGTGCGTCTCTAGCCAGCGGTCTCAAAGCTCTCCTGCGCTATTAAAATCGTGTTTCACCGCAACCCAGGCGTTTCCAGAAACCTGCATCCATGCCACCGCTGAGCATTGTTTAAAGCCATGGGGTATTGTGGAATAGAATGAGGTCGACCAATCTTTTCAAAACTAATTATAATGTTTAAAAACCTAAACACCAGAAGCAATATTGGGCCAATAAAACAGAATTAAAAGCTCATTTCTGCGGGGTAATTGCACCACGCAGTGCTGATATTAAACACCTGGCATGTGGTACAGCTCTCCAGCCTGTCTGCGCTTCTCACAGATGTGCCGCCCATCCTGGAGCGGGAACCGGACGTGTCGTACAGGTCAGAGAACAGGCATGCAGCAGCAGACGATCAGCTGCAATGATGGCTTTGTTACAGGACATGATGTCATACTGCCTCTCTTCCCCTATTTAAACAGGCAGAGGGAGCGGGAGAGTGATACAGATTGAGTGTGTCGTTGCAAATGGGGGTAGATTAAGCGGATATATTGTGAGTGTTCAGGGAAAGGCTTTTGGTTACAGCCGGGGCTGTACATACAGGAAGTGATGCAGACATATACTGGGGGTCAATGGGAGATCCGTTTACCTCTGAAAGTCACCTTTTGTCTTGCATCTCTACACTGGCCTGTCCTGGACAGGATCGTGTAATGCTTATCAGCATATCAGTAACTCTGAAGTTCTTTAGATTACAGTTTACCTAGGAAATCCGGGTGTATTTGCGTTCTTGCTGCTTTAGATGGTACGTACCACAACCAGACAGTTATTTCAAGCTAGACACAGAGAGGAAAGCAGATAAAAAGGACTGAAGTTAAGTAATTAATGATATATAACATTGTTATAACACCCAGACGTTGAATGAATTGTAATACTAAGGTAAATGCAGAAAAAAAGGTGTGTCATGGTACGTATCCGAATTAAATTACTGTCATCATGTTTAAAAAGCTGCTTTTTTTTGGTAGTTGTATGTTGCTGTGAAATATAACTATGATTCAAGCTAGATTTGTGTAAACAAGGTGAGCTGGTGTGTATACATTTTTGTTTCCAGGATCAAGGCCGGCCTTTGAAAAACGGCGCACTTGCCCGGCGTGCTGAAAGAAAAAAAACATTGATTAACTATCAAATGATTCCAAATACAATGATCAATAAGGCTCCGTTGAAGAAACGAGAAAAGCATCCACTCATGAATCTTCCAGTGCCTCAGACACAAAGGCCTTCTTGGCAGGACATGCATGGTTATAGAAGCAGTTGAGATCATTTTTGCAGGTTTTTGCACAGCATCTCTCTGGGATTTGGGAAAAGAAAGCTTGGATTTTACTTTGAAGGGGTCTTCTTGATCCCTGAGTTGTAGGATAAGATCTTTTTGGGATTGACCTCTACTTGCCTGTCTGTTTTAGCGTGACTACCTTTTTAGATACTGCTGACCTGATCTGAACACTCTCGATCAACTATTATCTAGATTCCCAACCAATGACTAGTTCCCAAATAGCTTGACCCTGTAGTCTAGTTGCATATTTGGCTAATAAACTCTTGCGAATCTGGATAACAACTAGTATTTCCAAGACATCATTGGGGCCAAACTTGGCACAACTCTGGAGGCAAAGCTGTTGTTTTTATTATATGCGAATCTATGCCTTGAGGAAAGCAATATCACCAGCGTCTGTCTAGACCCAGCTGAACATTTGCTCCTCCTGCTGGGGAGGCAGAAAAGGGTCATAAAACCCAAATGATGGCCACCCAGACTTCCCCGAAGGTAGAGAGGCTTGAGCAGAGGATGCAAGCCAACACGGAGCCAACAGTTTTCCAGAAGACCTCGAGGCAGAAAGCTCAGATGCCCTGTCACCTGTGGCACACTGTCAACATCATTTAGTGCATGTTATTATTGGGTATTGTTTGTTCTGGGTGCATTTAGACACATTTAGAAATCTTTTGTGCCCTTTTTGTAGGTCAGACGATTGTCAATCTTGGCCAAGTTGCTCTATGTGGCTGCGATTAAGAGTTGAGATTCTCCCAAAGCTTGCTATTGTCACCTCTATAGGTCATAGATAGTCGAAAGAGGTTGGTAAGAGATGGAAATCAACGCAAAGATGAAGTGCATCTCCCAGTAGATCTGCGGATAGATGCTCTGATCAGACTTCTTCCTTGTGGTAGGGATAAGCCGGCACCTTTATCTGTTTGAAATGTGCTTCAGCGCTAGGCACTAAACATAATATCAGACATCGCGGATGTGTCCTACAAGAATCCCTCTAGTTCCAGTGCCCCCTGGATAAGACCTTGCCGAGCGGTACCCTTGTTGAGACTGGAAACTGGAAGCTTTCCTATCTATGTTCAGCCATTTGCAAACAATACAGTATGTGACACCTGGCTGGCCCAGAAACACTACATCTGTGTTCCCACTTTATCTCCTGTTATCCAGGATCGGGGCGGTCCCACCAGTTCCCACACATACACAAATGGTTTAGTGCCACTTCAGGTTTACATGCCTCACATCATTAGCTATCCTCCCTCAATCTCAGACAAATAACAACCAGTCTCTCCTCTACCTCCCCCCCCCAACTATCTTTCTCTCCCTCCATCAGGGGCCCATTCATTACACGGTGACACTTTTACTGCCTCTACCTCTCCCAGACCTCTCTACCTCTCTGGAGAGAACAGATAGAACAAGAAAGAGAGCGCGAACAGGGAAGAGACTGAGTGGAACCAGAAATAGAGTGCCGCCCCACCTCCAATCCCACATGCTCAACTCGAAAATACAGAAGGAAGAGCTTGTTTGTTTATGAGTGCCATAGTTTCAGTCTTATCCCTTGGATGTACAAGGAACACCTCGTCCATCTTTCGGTATCGTACCCCAATCCATGTGTGCAATTCTGGCATTGCGTCATGGTCTCTTTATACAGTGTGTGTGTGTGTGTGTGTGTGTGTGTGTGGGAGCAAACGCAGATAGGTCACCTGCACTGAGAAGGGTACACCGTCTACATGTACATTACGCAACCCTGTTTGTGCAGGAGAGTATGTACTCTGAGCATTACACAACCGGTTCTTCAAATCACAAGCTGGGTTGCACTTTTCTCACATGTTGGGAACAGAACAAGCTTATATTTTGTACATATTTTGACACACTAAACCAGATCTGTATTGCATTTGTGTTGAAATGCCGTCTGATTTTCTGGTGTGCTAGAGTTTTTATCCTCGTCTGCTGGTCCAGGTTATTGATTTCATTGGCCGCACAAGCGTGAAAGGGCGGGACAGGACTCCTTTATGATTGGTTTCTTGATGTGTCAATTACTCTGTTGGAGCGAGTAATGCGTGTGACAGGCCGTTTGTTTATGGAGTTGTTCCGGGTCATGGTCAAAGCCTCGCTAAACACACAGGCGATAAAGGGTCCAGCTCATGTCACTCCTGGGAAACTCGCTCACCCCTGACGCACAAGGAGACTTTCTTTGTTTAAATCTCAAGAGAAGTGCTCTTCACTGGGCCTGTAATATAAAAGACTCTTCCTAATTTAGTTATCCCAATGTGCACATTTGTTCACCACTTACAATAATAAATCCAAGTAGTGTATAAAACATTTTGTACTGTGTGCTGAGCATGCATCATTTATTAGTAGTGATGTCTATGAACACATTTTTTAACCAGTTCTTTTCAATGATTTTATTGAATAAATTCTCACTCACTCAAGTCACTCAACTTTCAAGGTAGTAGCTGTGAGGTCAGTTTAACGGCGTAACTCAATATTTGACGCAATCAATGAATGAATGGATTTATGAATTAATTAAAATTAAGAATAGGTTAATCATTTTTAAACTTAAAATGAATCATCTTAAACTGATCCAATAAATGAATCAAATTCAATCAATTAATTTCTCAGCACTATTTGTTAACTAGTTTCACGGCCAAGAAACAATTTAAAACAAATATATTTTTTTATTTTCTGAGTAAGATGTCTGTTGTGATGTTTTAATTGACTAAAATTTTGTGTTTTTTTGTTTATTTTTTTGTTTTCAATACTAATTATCTGAATTAGAGTTTGAATGTTAGAGGCTACCTTCGGTGAAGGCAGCTAAGATTTTTCATCTCACCAGCCATATACAATGAATACGTTATATCCTATTTAAATTTTTTAATAAATCTCTTTTTCTCTTTCTTTACAGACAATGTAACACTGGAATGCTTCTGGCTTAGGGTGACCCACGGCTCCAAGACTGCCACAAAGCACAACCTCTCCAAAATCCACCCCTGATGAAGACAAAGATGAGAAGGAGGAAGATGATGGAGGATTGAGAGAAATCAGAAACCTTTATCAACCTGAGTGCCATTCCTCAGCCTTACCCACAATCCCCTTCTACTGACTCGACACTGATTTTACAGTCGGATGTCTCGCCAACAATGAAAAACAAATTAGGAAAGCATTGAAACATCCCTGCATGCTTGATGATGCAGTCCAGACAATAAAAGGAATTCAAAACGGAACTTCCACCAGATATTTCCAGACCACATGGACTCTTTCTGTCTCTCTGACACTGACGGCCCTCCGGTTCTCGTACCAGATGCTGTTTTATTGTACTTCACATTAGCCCAGCGTTTTATAAATGGTGGTTGGGAGGCTCTAGCCAGATGGGGTGAAGAAAGACAACAGTATTCAAATTCTTTCAGAACAGCATCTTGTGTATATTGTGTACAGGATATGAATACAGGCTTATTCTTAGCAATGTGAAGACACCATGTTTGTACATAGTTCACAAATTGTACATTTCCTGCATTATGTCTTTGTCGGTTACGCCGTTACAACATTTATTCAACATTTTTATCTGTACAGACGTAAAGGTTGACATTGATCTCAGAGTATTTGTATTCTGTACACATCCATTTAAACCATATAGACCCCCTCTAAAGACAACTCAAATGTTATTGCTTGTTAAGGAGACATTTATAGAGTGATCTAGACCTAGTTAAACCCTAATGCCGGATTGAGTGACTACGCCTTTGAGAACGAGAGAAACACAATTGAATTGCATCTCTCGCTGTCTCTCTGCATCTCTTTATCTGCTGTAGAAGTCCCAGCCCATGTGGTTCTAGTTTCCGATTCCCAGATAACTTCCAAGCTTGATTGCCAACGTCCTTGTACAGTTTAGAATTGCATCTTCTCATCTTTTTTGCCCCTTCAAACAATGATTATCTTATGCCTGAATCGTCTACGTAGCCGTGACGTTCATGTAGGTGACCCTGCGAGGATCGCGGGGCCAGGAGGGGTCAGAGCACCTGAGGGGGGGTGGATCTCTCCTGGATGAGCCTCTCGCTGAGTTCCCAGAGGCTGAGGGCGGCCGTGGGGTCCTGGGCCTGCGGAGAGGGCAAGCAGCGGAAGCAGTTGTTGAAGTACATCCCTCCGATACCCTCCAGCTCTGGAGCCACGGCGCAGTAGACTGTAGTGGCCGCTCCCTGTTGCTGTGGAAACAAAAATGAAAATATCAGAATAAACTGAAGCAATGTGAGCAAAAATAAATACTGTTGTTCTTGTATGGAGCCTGAAGAACTGGGTGACGCGCTTCAAAGGGTCGGGGCAATACCAAAGACACCTCTAACCATCTGAGACTTGCTTTTTTCCCCCTAAAACTGATCATGAGATGGGGGGGAAGTGCTTCACAGACTGTCAAAAGACACCATGGGATAGACTGTGAACTTGTTCAAACGGAGTTCCTGTTGTACATCGGACATATGGCTGTCAACAATCTGCATGCTGTCATATAGGTACCTGCCAAATACTAGACTAGGAACCACTGAGATGAGCTGGTTTATGGTGGAAGTGTTCAATTCTGGCAAGTTCTATGAAAGCTTTTAAGGTGGACTCAAACCTCATGCTGTCTGAATGCTGTACGTTCTCTAGGGTTCAACGGTTCGCAGAAAAACCAAGCGACAACAATAGCAATGACCTGCACTTGCCGTTATCTCCTCTATAAGTAGGAAAAAACAGGATATAATATCTCAGAAACTGGAACTGAGAAGCACTCAATTGGCAGGTGTATTGTATATCTCTTGTATGCCTGCCAAGAATCACAGACAATGATCAACACACACACAAAAACAGTATAGTTGTAGATACTGTACATAGCAGAAAGGAAGTGCTTTGGGGAAGTCTTGCAAAGACGACTGTGGGGCAGCCTGCCAAAACTGTCCATTCATCTCATGTCAAAGGGATTTCTAGATGTCACCGAGTCAATGGGGACTTTCTGTCATTGCTGGAGAAGGCATCTACACGTACACACACACAAACACAAATTTAAATCCTAAACAAGGGATCCAGCACAAAGATATCCAATGGAAGGGTACCCAAGTCGGAGACGTATACCCCAAATCCCAGTATCCTCTGTAACGCATGCATAAACGGTCAAGCCCCATGAAAATCTCTGAAGGGCCGTTCACACTGACAGCGATTTGCAGCAACAAAGCAACCGGAAGTCATTTGTTTTAATAAGAGTTGTCGATTTGACACGACAAGGCCGACAAAGACCATTGGCGAGTTCAAATTAGGTGACCACCAATGCAGATACACAGATACAACTACTACAGCTGCTATTACGACTTTCAGACTCCAGCGACTTAATCGTTTTCAGTGTGAACCCCTTTTTAGACAGGAAGCAGTTACTAGAATTACTTTTTTTAAGATGTAAAGGTGAAGTCAAGGTGTAATTTTGGCACCAAACTAGCCGCTACAAGTGAAATTGCGGAAAACAGTCCTCCATTCTTCCATTGTTCGAAAAATAGTTAGTCTTCAATGTCACACCATTGGTTGAGTCAAAAGTTGAGATGTTGGCCCCCTCAAACATTTGAGGGAAAAAATCATGTGTCATAAAACTAGTTTTAAGATCATAGTGGTGTCAGTGTTCACCCACGGTTCAAAGGTCAGCCTAGCAATCCAAACCCCTCACATTACTGAAGTTCTCATGAAACGTCAAAACCACTCATTTGGGTCCGATACGCAACACGTACGCCCCCAGTCATGCCTCTTTTAGTGTTTATTTCGTTCATGCCCTCGGGTTTGTTTGTTTACACAAAAACAAATGACTCTTCACGTCTTACAGATGCTCTGCACTTTTCCGCATGACCGATAAGCGGCTAATTGTCAGGGACGGTTAGTTATCCTGGGGTTTTAACTGTCTTGGGGAACGAGCGATGAAGATTCGTCCTGCGCTACTTCACACGCGACTCCTGCAGGAAGTTAACTTCTGTGAGATGCACATGAAATAGATGGCTGCTTTATCTTCAAATAGTGCAGGAGCGTCTCAGATCTGAAAAAAAGTGCAGGGCAACGTTAAGGAGATCGTCTGGCAGACGTTTATAGGGATGTGCACCGACGCCAACTCTTTAAACGGACGCAAATACACACAACACGCAAATACACAACACGCAACAGTACAAAGACTTTGGCTCATTTAAGGAGCCAAATCAACAGCTGTAGCTCAAGCTGGCAAAGACTGTGACAGAACGCTTGTTAGATACACACGCACACACAAACTCGCAGGAAGAAAGCCAAGGCTGTAGTCAGAAATTCAGCGAGCGAACTTCATGCGCTCATCCCCATTTAACTCCAGTTTGTGTGTTTTTCTGTATCTGCGTGTGTCGGACCGAGCGTCTTTTGAAGTACACAGATGCTGCATGTTGCTTTGGTTAGCATGGCAATAAACATGACATCAAAAGGATGGATCTTTCTGGAGTCTTACCTGCTTTTGCAGTGATAAGTTAATACATATTTGAAGCTGGGAATAAGAAAGGACGGAAAATGTCACTCAACCCCTCTAGCGAACCCAACGCAGTGAGTCAATATGCAAAGATGCACTTTATGGATTCACTGCTCTTGTAATAACATTTAATTTTGCCAGATGCACAAAAAAGTGTTCAAAGCTGTGTGAAATTATTTCCCTGGTTATTAAGGTGAGGTTCTAATAGGAGAATATGCTAGACTTTGAGCAAATTGCCCACAATGCCTCTTAGCTTTCGATAAGCTCATTAGGAATAACAAATGTGCTCTGAAATCCAAACCCAGAATAAAGGTTTAGAAACCATATAAATGGCCTGTAAGTATTGATTTTCATAATGTCCCAATATTTTACACCTTTATGGTCACATACGTGTTTTAAGCATGTATGCTAACGCTAGGCTCCACGTTTTTATTTTAGCAGGGGGAAAAAAACAGCTTAAACCAGCCTGAGGTGGTTCAGCTCATCTTGAACACCTGACCAGGCTGCTGTTAATCTGGTTTAACTGGTTGGCCATCTGCTCTTCTGGCCTGACCAGTTGAGAAGTACCCAAAACCAGACAATCGGATTAGCCCGACCACTGAAAACCAGCTTGGTATCTAACAAACCACTTCAGGCTAGTTCAAGAAGTGTTTTTCAGCGGATTCTTACATGTTCTTCATGTGTCCTTCTTGTCACCTCACCTTGATTAGAATACAGTGCCCACCAGCTCAAAGTTAACGCTAATACACTCCTCACAAGCGCACATGCTCCATTGCAGCCGCCACTTGGTGCTGCTAATGCCTTCTGTAATGACGCACTGTGAAGACTAGCGTGACTGAGATTACCAGCGCTAATGGATGTGGGGTGTTGATTTCAGCGCTGGCTAGCGTGCTGCTGTCCCTAAGCCAAACAATGGGCTGAAATGAATCCGAATCCTCTTCCAAATGCGTTTTAGTCCATTTCCAAAGCCTGCCTAGTCTTCCTAGGTGCAGGGAGAACACATTAGAGCTGCGCCAACTGAATGGGGCTAACGCAGAACTAGCAGTTAGCTTATGCGACTTTCTTACAGTAATCGCCATCTGAATTACAGCTTAACTCCGCTACGCTCGCCGTACAGTCGGCTCGATTGTTCAGTTGGGGTTTAGTACATGTGCTTTATTAGAACTTTGAACATTGAATACATTCCCATCAAGCTTTCTCAGATGCATCCTCACTAAATATAGATCTGCGATTGATCCATTGAGGCTCTAGACTGGAAAACCATTTCCTTTATCCGTTAGCAGCGGGACAATAATAGCGTTTCTAACCATGAGCCTCCTGCTTTGGTGTATTTAGCTGAGGGAGATGGTGAGATTGGATTGTCAGACTGAATAAGAGAACATGGATCTTATTGCCGTTATGCTGAACCTCCTGGCACTTGACCCTGATGGCCCTTTTGGGCTGATAAGCTTTATGATAAAACGCATTAACATGCTGGACCAGGTACTGCTCGCATTTATCAAGAGCTCAGCCCAGAAAACAGAGATAGCGATAGAGCTACAGATCAGTTACAGCGGTGGTTATCAACTGGTTTCGCTTCAGGACCCAAGATTTATCATTGGACATTAAGTGACGTCCAAACACACGACTACAACTGTCTGTCGTACAAAAGTCTTTAATGTTGCATTGTTTTATTTATGGTTTCCCAATGATGAGGATGAGGTATGTTGTTATCTGCCTAATTTTGCTAGCTTTTACCAAGTGAACCACAAATTTGATTGGACAAATGGCCTTTGACGCCAACAATTTTGGCGCCAACATCATTTTTCCTTTCTCTCCACAATTTGAACAAAAAATGGGTTGAGAGCCACCAGTTGAAGAACCATTGAGTTAAATACTGAAGTATTCAAACTTCTAAAAAAACACAAACCGCCAAATCCGTTTGGTAATTTTTGCAGCAATACTAACAACCAAACCAAAGCAAATAAAACAAAGAGCAACACTTAAACACTTCCTCTTTCAAATATAACAAAGGCCGAAAATGGACATAAGATATAACTCCAAAGTCATGCAATAAGTCCATTTGTCACTTTTACGTGCGTAAATAACTAATGTCTTCCTGTATCAAATGCAATTTTCAATATGAAACCTCATGCATACAGATCCAAATAAGTCGTTTTGTTTAGCAATAAATTATTGAGATGATAACACCATGTCCTAACCAGGTGGAATACGATAAAGCAACATGCTTGGTTTCTACTTCTGCGATTTTTCGTGCTAGGTAGTCCCGCCCATCGTGAAATCTCATTGGTCTAAAATCCTGCTCCGCATAATTGTATATTTACCATCAAATATGCTCGTAGTGTCTGGTTAGCGTGCTTCTTTTTGATTAATACAGGTGTTTAATATTTCCATAAAGGAAATGACCTACAATTTCACGCCTTCTATTTGTTAAACCCAGGAATGGCGCCCCCATCATGCACACCTGGTAAAATCTGACTGTATCTAGTGTATAAATTGTGATTTAATTCCTCTTTTACCATCAGTATTAAAGTCCTGTGCTGGCTGAGAGTTTATAGTTAGCAGACATAGTTTTTTCGCTGTTAACTAGTACCCCAGTTTCCCTGTAGTTCTGGTGTCGCTCTACAACGTGAACGGACGTGATCCTTTTTCCATGTAGTTTCTCCAACACGCTCACAATGTAGAGTATATAGAGCATCACGCTATAATCAGCAGAGAAAATCACTTGAGAATGCAAGTGATGACCTTACTGGGTAAGAGTTATATCCCTTTGTTTCTAGAAAGGTTGTGATGAATTTTCTGTCTTTGCTGCATGTAATAGGTTAAGAAAAATGGTGTAAATTTTCCCGTCATCGGTCTCATGTTGTCGTGAGAGATCTGTCCACCTCTGCTGTCGGTTCCTCTGTGTTGTACATACATCTGTAAATATCGAACAGCTATGCATGCTGACACTCTAGCAATTGTTTCAGGTACTTTTATAATCAAAAATGCATATGGCATGTGCTAAAAAAAAAAATAAGTGAATTGAGAAAAAGTAACATCATAAAACGATTGGTCAAATAAACATGATCTCATAACCGATGTGAAAAATAGTGATTTTTTTATTTTATTTGACTTTGTTTTTGGTATAAGCAATTATATCTTTAGCTGTCATTCCCAGTGTCTTTTCTTGTTATCCTTCAGACATTTTTGTAAGAGGGTTGAGGCAAACACGATATCAACATGATATTGGGGAGGAAGGATGATCAATGTTAATTGTCTGGATTTTGAACCATGGCCCTACATTTCAAAACCAAACTTCATATTCTGTGAGCATAATGACGTGTGTTTTATTGGTATTTTGTTCTGTTTGTGTTAGGCTATTACAAAGTGTATCCTGGCTTTCTGACTGTAACAACCAAACAAAAGGCAAATGTCTTTTATTTCAGCACTTTTTTGTACATATCATGTATCTTGCTATATTCTATTATATGGCCATGCAGTGATTGACTTCAGCGAATCCCAAGAGTATTGCGATTAGTTTTGCCTCAGCCCCATGCAACAACCTGTACATTTATAACCAAACCAGAGACTATTCTATGAAGGAGATCATGGATCCAATGGAGGAAGAGGGACTGTTTTTTAGGAATGTTTATTTTCAATTCATGACGACCATGATAGTTGGAGGTGTCTGATTTTTAATCTGTGCTAAAGATATTTTAAATTTAATAAATAATCATTGTAACAAGATGTTCAGTGGTTTGGTTCTTTGCCATGATGTGTTTTTCAATTCGGATGGTTTAGCGATATTAGGGTAAATCGGAATATGTACGTCAACCTCGTCATTGTGCCACGTAATTATTTCCCATATTACCCACAGTTCAGCACTCTAAAACTGACAATAGACTTACAGCAATCACTTGGACATCTGCCAGTGATGAGTAATCACTGAAAAAATAAAAAAAACTGTCGGAGTTCTATTGAATTGCTGCAACCTATCTGGCACTTTCCATAAATAGTGTACTGATTAGTGTCCCGTTACTTTTTTGTAAACAAATAAAGGTTCAATTCCTCTGTTTTTTAGACCTGGTATAACTGTTTAGCTTTTTCAAACACATACCATGTCATGCAGGAAGTGACATTAATTGGACCTTTGGCAGGTAAATTTAGATTTTCGTTTTCACAATATTTTCATAAATTGTAGTGTTTACAGCATTCTTCAAGCTCAATCAATCAACCCTGTTATCATGTTATTGTAAGAAAAATATAAAATATATATATTTTTTCTCTTTTAATTTGTGGGTGAAATGTGTTTATCAGTTACAACAAACCAACATTTTGTCGCAAACTAACAAGCCCATATTTATCGCCCATATTATGTTTCCAACTATGTTACCCATTTTGGTATAAAGTGCATTTAAAGTATGTTGTGTATTTATGTATGCTTATATATTTATATTTATAAAGTACGTTTTTCTTGTCTTTATTAAGACAAGAAAATAATTAAATCATGCAAAATATTATTTTACTGTGTGTAGACATCCAAATTCTTATAATCCTCTTATAAAACAAATAAAAACAAAACTAATCATATAATATATAGTTTGATCTCCAGAAGAGTAAACACCCCTTTCACTGAACTTTTGTTAAAATAATAATAATAATGATAATAATAATAATTTAAACCCTTATTTTGTGGTGTCCCCTAATAATTATATATAATAATTAATATAAAACAAAAAATAAAATAAATTAAATTTAGCTACTTTTATCCGAAACATCTGAGACTTTTCTTATTCCTCTATTATTTATTATTTTAAAAAGTGCAGACCATATTCATAGTGTTATATTTATCTTGTTTTTGACATCTAGTTCACAGTTTCACAGATCTTGTTTGTCCAGTACGAACCTCCCCGATCCAAACCCCCAAAAGTCACATCTCTATCACAAAAGAGCATGAAAAACCAATCCCGACAACATTTACGCAGTTCCTCTTTTTCTTTCACCTCTCTCTCCATCTGTTTTTCTGTCTTTCCCCTCGTTTTTGTTTACCTTAGCATTCAGTGGCGGTGCTCTCAGCGAGCCGACAGCTCATCTGAGCGTGCTCCGGCCAGCTGTGAGGGGGACACTGGGTAAAGAGTAAACAGCCGCCATGGCCATTCTTTCTGCCCAATGAACCGCCGGAGAGAGGATTTACACCACAAAACACACATCACAAACTCTGAACACACACACACACCTCCACGGCCCGAAAAACAGAGGAATAATGGTCCTTTCAGAGTGCAGGGGCTGGGATTGAACCATCTCCTCTCCCGAGGAGAACCGTGATAATGTACACAGTCATAGAGCAAACAGATGAAGCAGGCAGACAACAATATGGTGCATCTACACTGAAACGGTGTATATCCTGAAAATGAACAGGAACGGACCTGGAGGTCAAGGCAAAATGGAGGTCAAGGCACGGGGAAAAAAGTATAAATATAAAAAAATATATAAATCAGAGCCAAACAAAGGCAAAAAATCACAGTCCTAACACAACACGTAATTCAAAATATGTATTAACACTTATTTAGAATGTATCATGTGCGTATATAATGTATGAGTGTATAAGGTATGCCAGACTCAAACCTTCGTCTCCTATATCAGCGCAAGAGCTCAACACATCTCTAGCACAAGCGCTAAGCTCTGCGTCACAGCTCATAACAGATCACGATTTCAACCATTTTATGCTAAAAGGTGAACAACAAAAACACCTCAACTGGACAGAGACATGTCAGTCTCACTGTTGTCCTCTAACCGACGAGAATCTTTCTCTTCACCTCCAGAAGGGAAGGATGGTAAAGGATGATCAATGTGCGTGCAGGCTTGATGATTACACTCTCGTATTCTTTTGTCAGGGCCATAAGGTAGCAGGACCTTGCCCCACCACATGCATTAAATCCTATTAAAATCGCCTTCATTATAGCGGAGGCCTGTGTGTAATGGAATGGGGAAAGGCGCCCTCCGTCTCCCCCGAGTCTCGTTCTACTGATGGTGGAGCCCATTCCCACAAACCCATTCTCACTCTCTCAAGGGTGAGTAATAACATTCATGTTGGCGAGGTGTGCAGAGAGAGCGACCCATGTAGATTTCCACAGCCTTAGGTCAACCAGCTAAACACCAGATTTGTCTTGCTATTTTATTATATTTCAGCTCTTTATTGCTTAAAAAAAAATTTAAAGCCTTCCCAAGACCACATGCTCAGAGAAAAAGACAACACAAAATCATTTATAAATATTGATTCGTTTTTGTATTCATTCATTTGTGCACCTTCAAGTGTTCTTCTACTTTTTTATTTTTTTATTTACATGAAACACTTGTTTAACATGCAATTAAAATAAATAGGGACCACAGCTGTCAGGCAAGACTTTCAGTAAAAACAGCTTAAATTTCAGGCTTTTCTGCACACTAACTATGGAGTAGTGCTATGGTGCTTTTTCCCTTTTTGTGCCATCACAGGCCCTAGTCCCCATCCACTTGCATGGAAAAGAGCAGCGTGAACATTTTTCAAAACTTCTCCTTTTCTGTTTTACAGTAGAAAGTAAGCCATATGGCTTTGGAATGACATGAGGGTGTGTAGAGGATGAAATTTATTGTTATCCATTTAATAAATGCCCCTGTTATTTGTGATTAAAAAGTGCATGCTGTTCTTTTGCATTTTCAGTTTTATCTGAAACAGATGAATGTGAATCTGGCAGCGGTTGGTGTATGCATCACTGCAGTTTGGAAATGAAATGTCTGGTGAGTGGTGGTAAAAGGTTAATGCTCACGTTTGAAAATAATGCAGCACTTACATGAAACCCTACCCTAATCCCAACCAATAATGTTAACAAAAGCAAGCGTGAGATAAAAACACATGAAACATCCATGCCATTTTGGCCTGCTTCTCAGAGCTGTTGTTTAATCAGGAATAGTGTTTCACGGGACTCATTTAAAAAAAAAAAAAAGGCTGGTTATGTGATGCAAACATAAAAATGTATTAGTTTACAAATCATGCACCATGGTAAAAGTGTTTTGAGGTGATAATACAGAATTGTGCAAAGTACTGTGCGAAAATATTCAAAAATCTGCACCTGTAATCATAACTCATGTGAAAAAAAGAAGAAAATAAGCTGTTGGTGTTTTACTATCACTAATCAAGCTTCTTTAAAAAAAAAAAAAACTCTATCGACACGCTGTCTAATTAATCAGGAGCATCAGGAAAGCTGATAAAAATTGCTTATAAATTTTATGTTATGCTATATTACCAAATATTGGATTCATTTTTTTTTAAGAACTTTAAAAAAATTTTTTATTTTTTTTGGCCTCATTGATCTGAGCTTACACACTTCAATTTTTGAGTGAATTTTGGCCAAAAAAAAAATCTATAAATAATTCTTCTTTCACTCTAAGGTGCATAAGCTCAGATCAATGATGCCTATGACCAATCAATTCCAAAATGAAATACACAACCTGTACTAAATGAAAGAAAACTAGTTGACAAAAAGACTGATAACAGCAGAGACAAGAGCTTTACAAGCAATTTCTAAAAGTCCGGTCATTTTTGACTGGGAAAAAAACAACTACCTTTAAAATACACAGCTACTTCTGAATATCCGCCAATGCAGAAAGATGATTTTTGCCCACATAATGGTGTAGTTATGACATCTACAAGCAGGGGCAAACTAGACCACACTAACCAGACATACCTCAACCCTTTGGTGTGGACAGATAAATTACTCATCTCTAGATATGAGGGTCTTCAGTTCAATTCAACATTTCAGGTCAGACAGTCTCTATATGACACCAGAGACGCCTCCTGACCGCTAAAAGCGAGGTCGACGCAGGAAAAAAGGGCGCCTAGCGCTCAGACAGAGTTCACAGCGGTGTAAGTAATGGCTAGTCACTGTGAAAGAGCCTCAGAATAAAGCGCCGGCGGTCGTCCACTCAAAGCAAACACAAGAAAGCGAGAAAAGTGACATCGGACACAGAGCAAGTTGGGAAATAAACACAGCTGAAGTGGTAATCATTCAGCAGTCTATCCCTGGCTCTCTAAGAGAACATCGCCCCGGTGCGGAGCACGCTTTCTGATGAGAAAGCCATCACACTCCAGCCTGCGATGAAGGGAGGGGGCCGGGCCGGGACGGGATGAATGAGCGTGGGGGTATTAGGACACGGAGCACCCAGGGGGAAAACGATTGGACTCGGAAGGACTTGTGCAGCCACTGTGAAACTATCTCGTTTTTATCTTTCGGAAGGACTTCCGAGGTGATCCGAAGAACGTAATTATTTTCAGCTAATAAAAGCAACATATGCTAAGACAATAAAAGTCCTTATTGGACATCTATTCATTAAAACGGGGGGCTGTAAAAAGAGGGGAACTTTTGCATGCGGACGGGATTTAAAACGAATCGGGAAATCAGCTTAAAGCCGGGCGTTCGGCAGCGCTCTGAAATGAGCTGAATAAAACAGAGGGGTGTGGGTTTATTGGGCGTACTCGCCGCTCTCAAAGATCTTTGAAGGAGGAAGAAATTGGCAGCTGTTTAACCCTGCTCATTCATTTCCACAGAAGGTAATGACTGCGGGTCACCGGAATAAAGACAGTCGGGGAAAAAAGAGTCCGGTCTGGTTGTGACTGCAGGTCTTTGGGGTTTGATAAAGGAGCTTAAAAGTCTCTCATCCTCTGCACCTGTGTCCACTTCAAAAACCCGCACTCATTCTCTCTCCTTCACTTAGACATCATTATATTCTTTCCAAAAGAATATGTTAAAGTATGGCTGAAGGCACGATTTGATGATATTTGATAGTGCGGAATCTGAAAGTGGCTTAATAATGGGCCGGTGACTGCGGCACACACAAACGTCCCCACATATTTCACCCCAAATCCAAGAAGAAAAACTACTGTAAGAAATTATAGTTTTATCTATATGCCTGCTTTTATTAGCGAGGAAAGTAGTGAGGAATGAATCAGTTCATTGTAATGGACCATTCAAAGATTATTTAGGTAAGGTCAGTATTTTATGTATAAATACAACATTAATAGAGTGATGTATTATGTTATTAATGTGTGTATATATATATATATATATATATATATATATATATATATTTTATTTTTGTGATTTTAGTTCTCACTTTTAACAAACCATTAACTATGACTTTTGCCTCAATAAACTTCTAATTTACTGCTTATTAATAGTTAGTAAGGTAGTTGTTAAGTTTAGGTATTGGGTAGGATTAGGGATGTAGAATATGGTCATGCAGAATATGTGCACTAATAAACAGCCAATATGTTAATAATAGGCATGCTAATAAGCAACTAGTTAATAGTGAGAACTGGTCCCAATACTAAAGTGCTCATAATGTCACTGTGACAACAATGTAGTTTTGCAATGTTTGTTAAGTATATCTCTGCATAATGCATGGTTTCCATGCTATTTTAAGCAGTCGGTAGCAGTGTGGAGTGTATAGTGCGCCGTAAGCAGCATGCTAGTGCTCCATCCTGCACACTGTAAGGCCCAGCGCTGGAGTTAGTGTGTGATCAGTGCACCTGATTGCTGTGTAATGGAGGTGTTGGGACGCTAGCGAGCAGCTCAGAGGCCAGTCTAGCTAAGCTCAGCTCAGCTCAGCTAAGTCAAGCCCAGCAGAACACAGGTGGATTAATAAGGCCAAAGACAGGTGCTCTCTCCTCCAGAGCGCACACCTCTCTAATTGGTCTCATAAGACCCCCTGTGCTCAGAGACTGTGCTGCTGTCCTGAAGAATTCCTTCACACACACACACACACACACAGGTGTTAGAGAGACGACTAACACTCACAGTCTCTCATTAGCAGGGTTGAGCAGTGTCTACCTTAATAAAGTCATTATCACACCTGTGACTCCAAGGTGAGAGACAGACAACCTGAAAAAAACCACACACACACACACACACACACACACACATCTGAACAAAAAGACTCAGAATAGACCTTCAAATGAAACTGTTATTGTAACGCATTTCAAACAGATTGACTCATATAATGCACAAGTCTGACATAATGCAACAATTTGCAAACAGTTCTGCTTTTGTTACAATATTTACACTACATATTATATTTTATTTTTTATTTATATTTATTTCTATTCATATTACTGAGATATATATTTAAAAAAATCCAAAAACACACACACACACATACATAAATATATACAGGAAATAAATAAATAAATTCAACAATGGTCTTACAAATTACGTATACAGACAGTCTGTTTCGTGAATGAGGCCGTTTTTAATATAAATTAAGATATTTTTAGGAAAATGTGTTTTCATTTTGTTTTTTCTTTTGGGTTTCCTTGGCACTTTTTGTGATAGAAATAGTGAAAGGAAAGAGAGGAAATGTAATCAGGTCACAATTGAACCCACATTTCCTATATAAGCACAATATCTGGTGCATGTGCAGCAACCACTGGCCCACAGTTCTGACAAAATGACTAAAAAACAAACCAAAACAAAAAAATATATTAATTATTCAAACCAGTTAGGACTGCCGGGTGGCCATCATATACTGTAGTCTTTTCAGATTGTTACAAAAAAGCTATTTTTGTTCAGTTTTCAATTTATTTTTGTTGCAAAAAAAAAAGATGCATTTCTGACACTGTTCCCTTCCAAAATATAACCGTCAATCTCAAATTCACACCAGTGGCCGTGCTAAACAACACTTTCATTAATATGAATTACCTTTCTCAGCTTTTGACTTGAAGGTAACAAACTAGCGCTGCAGGAGAGCGTGGAATAGTGGAGTTAATGAACTGAGCAAACAGATTATTTTCCAATAGCGAGAGAGAAGTGTTGACACAATACAGTAACAAACCCGCTGCAGAAAGAGACGGTTCAGCACGATTGTCCCGCCACAATAAGATCATCTCTTCCTGACAATGGTTAGAGTAAATTACAGAGGCCTACTGAGACATATATTATGCGTTCCTGGTATTGCGTGTTGGTTAGATGCTTTGTACTGATGATACAATTACACGGAAATTCGAAAGAAAATAAAGCGAACGATATGTGGGAAGCTATCAAAATAGTATCAAAAATGAAAATAATGAAGGTTCCTGTGCGCCAAACAATAACGGGAAAAGTTTGCGCTCTTTTCTATCAAAAGGGACGTTTATCCGTGAGTGTTTTGATTATTACTTGGCTTTTCCTTGTCTGCTCTCCCGAATCTTTTCTCGTTTCGTGGGTCCGTGGAGGTCGTTGGTGGGACTTGATCTTAAATAAAAAAGTATTGCTGCACCATTAAGTGCGGATAGTAATGATATTAATTTGCCAAGACTGTGTCATTTTCACAGGAGAGCAACTAGCAGAAAACATTATGAAAATGTCGGAGAGGACTGGTAATTGAGTTGATTAGTGTGACCTTGGTTGGGAAGGTAATAGAGGGGCGAGTGAACGAAGCGTGCGGGCTAGAGTTATGACCCCCTCTCTCTCTCTTTCTCTGTCTATCTCTCCTTTAGCTCCGTGAGGAGCAGGGTTTGCTATTTGTTGGGGGTGACTGGAAGCGGCGGGCGCTCGCTCTGACAGAGTAATACGCCGTGACTAGCCGAGCTTGTCGTGCTACTTAGCGCTTTTTTCCCGGAGAGTAATGAGGGTGCGAAAAGAGGGGCTCTGTGCTCGTTGTAAAGGCCTGGGCCAAGCCTAGCGCTGGGATTAGCCAATTCAGAGCCAAAAATGAAAAAAAAGCTTTGCATTTAGAGTAGATTGCAGAGAGCTTGGCTACGGACAGCAGAGAGAGCGAATCCATAAAAAATACAAGACCAAAGGAAAAGTGTCTAAATGATTTAGCTATTTGTCTATATTTGTACAAATGAAAGCATCCCGTTTGTTTCAGTTACTAGCATCATATTTGTGGACAAACCAGACTCGCAGACATTTATGATATTAAAATACACCAATGCAAAGAGCGCATTACTATTTTCTTGGCCTTTTCATCTCTCACCCACACAAAACCAGAAGCACCGCACAAAAAGTTGATGTTTGCATCATTGCAGTATCAGCCCAGAGTAGCTGCTGCTGCACAGAAAAGTGGTTCACTTCTGTTTTACGACTTTTATGGGGTAATGAAACTAATGAGCTGATGCCCAACCCCCTCCATTTCCTCCACGCTGACTGTGTGTCTGTCAGGAGCAGCTCTGAGTCCAAACGGCAGCCATCAAACCCGAACAAACCGTAGAGTTAAACGCTGAAGTTTCACAGTCAATTCTCAATCCTTTACAAGCATGTTACATCCCTAAAATATTATTATATTTTAATAATTACATTATATGCTTTATATAATATTATATCTTATGATATTAAAATATTAAATTATTTTTTAAATTATTATTATAAACATGTTCTTCATTAACATGATAAAATAATTGTCATGTACAGCACAGAGTGGAATATTGCTTTTATAAAGAGTCAAATCCATCCATTTTATAGCGTTTCATCGTCATGTAATCATTTTACATGCACTTTCATGACATGACTAAAACGATTCAACAATAACAATAGGTCGATAATAGCCAAAAACTGAATCGATACACAAAACTACGAGAGCAAGACGCAGCCCACCTAAATATGCTAGGTAAATAGCACCCTTCATGATACTCTTGGCGTGATGGACACATGGATCAAAACATAACAAGTAAATGAGCCGTAGACTCATTCCCAACCCTCATTGAGTCACATCAGCAGATCGGCCTTGTGCCAATTACGGACCAGGAATTGCTGGATATTAGAAAGTGACACATATTTATCAAACTGGATGGGCAAAGGAGTTCATGCTGGTTTATACAGCAATATATATATATATATATATATATATATATACAGTATATATACAATATATATATTAATAATGAATTAAAATAAATAAATAGAAAAAATTTTTTTTTTTTATTTTTTATTTTTTATTTTTTTATATAGAATATCCTGACACAATGGTCCTACTTATTATACTGCTATTTGCCAAATAAATATTTTAATGGATATGAACACTTCATTTTCATTGCTTGGGACAATGGTCAAATGTGCAGTTTAGCCCTCATTCTAAAAATTATTTGACTGCAGAATGACACGACTGACCAACCAGAATCAGTATTCCACAGAGCTGTGTAATAAATACATATACATAGAGGTGTGAAAGTGTCTGAGACACAATTATTTACTGAGATACCCGAATTACTGGCTACAAAGCCAAACACATGGCCAATACATACATACACATGTGTGTGAAGTGGCGACGGGGGCCAGACAGTGTTTTGTCCTTATCAGCTCCTGCCTGCCCATTGACCCAGCAGCTGACAGACCTGACCACAGCACACACACACACGCAAACACCCGCCGTGCCGCATACATTACTGCTGACACTCCATATTTAATTATGCTGCTGTCAGCCACGGCCCCTCTCCTCAAATTAATTTTAATAAACTTTCTCTATGGCTCCGTTTCTTCTAGCCCCTCTCTCTCTCTCTCTCTCTCTCTCTCTCTCAAGGT
>NW_015632523.1:274701-276205 GCF_001515625.1 Sinocyclocheilus rhinocerous
TTGCTTGGGACAATGGTCAAATGTGCAGTTTAGCCCTCATTATAAAAATGATTTGACTGCAGAATGACACGATTGACCAACCAGAATCAGTAATAAACACAGAGCCTGGTAATAAATACATATATGCAGAGGTGTGAAAGTGTCTGAGACACAATTATTTACTGAGATACCCGAATTACTGGCTACAAAGCCAAACACATGGCCAATACATACATACACATGTGTGTGAAGTGGCGACGGGGGCCAGACAGTGTTTTGTCCTTATCAGCTCCTGCTTGCCCATTGACCCAGCAGCTGACACACCTGACCACAGCACACACACACAGAGCACACACACATGCACGCAAACACCCGCCGTGCCGCATACATTACTGCTGACACTCCACATTTAATTATGCTGCTGTCAGCCACGGCCCCTCTCCACAAATTCATTTTAATAAACTTTCTCTATGGTTCCGTTTCTTCTAACCACTCTCTCTCTCACCTCCTCTCTCTCTCTCTCTCAAGGTTAGTGCTCATGGAGTCACCTTCAGTGTCGGCCCCTAGGGCTATCACACACACACACTCACTGTCTCCATCCTTGTCTCCCACAAACACACTTGCATGTAAAATTGTCAGAGTCTGATAATAATTGACAAACAACCAGGCCATTCACATTTTTTATAAAACAATTTTATAATTCGACGTACCCACATTTTCTAGTTGTTCATGATCACTGGATTTAAATAAACAGTCAATTAGTCAATGAACTAATGAAATGTACATGCATACTAATCATAATAACTACACTTACATTTGTTTCTGAAGACATTTTTAAGTGTAATTCACACTTTGTGTTACAGTGATGTAAACCCACTGGTGAATGTAAATTGGAACAGTATCTGAGGCTTTAAGACACTGCTCATGTTTACAGCTATATACATACATAAGCTATAAAATGTAATATCTCACAAGCATAATTACATAATTATTAAACAAATTTTATTGTTGTAACACTGAAAGTGAAAAAAAATACTGTGTATTTTATCATACATTTGCACCGCTTGTTGAGAATGAAAAAACGTTGAAGATTTTTTTTAGATGAGGCAAACAACAAATTAAAGTATTACAGTTCAATACGTCAGTTTCATTCATTCAATATCCAGTGGCTCTAAGTGCAGTGTGTGTTGGGAGGTTTTTGTGAACTGCTCCTAATGATTGAGATTAGTCTATTACAGCTGTGACCTTTCTCTGCCTGTAGACCCTCTAATAGCAAAAAGGGCCTCACCCTAAAACAGACATTAAGAGCAGCAGAGGAAATGTATTCTTTCATTAAAAACAACTTGCATTATTAATTCTGCTTAATATATTCAGCATGCAGCCTTTGCCATCTCTGCCGTCTGTGTGTCATGGGACAAGGAGAGATTAGAGAATGACGGAAAATAATTGGACGGATGACAGAAATAGACAGATTAAATCTCAGAGGAAGAGCGTATTAATTAATTAAGAGTGATTATATATATAT
>NW_015632523.1:276376-309146 GCF_001515625.1 Sinocyclocheilus rhinocerous
TGATTATATATATATATATATATATATATATACACACACACACACATTTTAAAATGAATAAAAAAATTAATAAATGAAAAATTAGTAAAAAAAAAGAATGCAATTCTGTAAAAGTAGACTGCCTCTAAAAGTAGATTTTAATGTGAACTTTCAAACATCGTTCAAACAAGTGTGTCAATCTAATGTATTAATACTAAATCTAAGTGCATTCATCTAATTGATCTTGGTAACAACATAGTACTTTGAGATATCAATGTAAATATATATATATATATATATTGCTAGAGAAACTCATGTCTGAAATCACTCATTCCCCTTCTCCATTCATAGTAAGAAAGGCAGGACTGAAAAGTGTCATTCTGCCAATTCAGCAAACTATGAACTCCAGACTGTAGAGGACTTTTAGGTCGAAGTCTCTGTCCAGTCTTAATGTAAATGTAAATACCGGTTTGGCGTGACGGATTCCAGACCTGTTCTCCAGCATGCCCCTTTCATCCTGATATAGACGGCATGTCCCGATGGATTCCACACCTCTTTTATCCTTTAATATCAAAGCGCATCATATCTCCTTTCATACCACACTCAATAACCATCAGTGCTCCACTAATGAACAGGTGGTTTGTACCTTAAAAACGACAAATAGTGATTAAAAGTGCCATCAGACTCCTACCGACAAATCGGATAAGACCTGTGGATTTAAAACAGTCTGCACGAACATGACGCACAAGCGGTGGTTTGGAATGTAACGAGTATATCTGGGTTTCATCAACCCCGTTTCATCCTGCCCTGAAGAGTAATTCATTTAAACTGGAGAGATCACCTAAGCTCTTGTGGGTCACTGTGCTTGAGAGTTTTGCAGTGAAGAGACAATGAAGCCAAGGTCTGATTTTGACTCAAGTTATTGGATTAACTAACTACAGCAATTTAGTGATGAACAGTACCAATGCTACATTTCATTCAACAAGGAAAATCATGGCAATTGAAGTCAGACTTCCAACTTTGAAAGTATCTTAGTTCTCAATTTTCCAAGCTGGCATTCCAGAGCCACCATTTCTATGTTGGAAACAGTGGTTTGCATTCCCGCAGGACTTTGAGTGCGGGTGCACAAGGAAAGATATTGATGCACAGGAAGCGGGAGAATGAAATGACTCACAGGACACCCGCAAAATAATAACATTTAAAAATAAAATAAAAGTTTAAACAGTGTACTGGCACAGTGTTGGGTATTCTCAATGTATTATTATTTATGTCAATTGTAGCCAACAATACAGGTAAGCACTTTCCAATGCAACAAAATGAGGTCTGAAGAGTTGTGTGGGTGGGAATTGAAAAAAAAGTAGCCTATGGTACCAGATAGAACAAAGACAAAATCTTATGGGAGGACTGAAAATCCACATAGACTACCTGCAAGCTTTTATGACGGGAGTGGGACAAAACATGAAAGTTACATGTAGGAGTGAGAAAAAATTAAAACATTTTTTGCAGGAGCAGGACAGAATTATGCGGGAGCAGGAAAGACCCTTGTAGGATTGGGACAGAATCTTGTGGGAACGGGACAGAATCTGGCAGGAGTGGGACAGACTCTTTTTGGAGCGGGACATATTCTATCAGGAGTGGGATAGAATCTTGTGGTAGCAGAACAGAATCATGCAGGAGTGGGGTAGAATCTTGCGGGAACAGAACAGAATCATGCAGGAGTGGGGTAGAATCTTGTGGTAGCAGAACAGAATCATGCAGGAGTGGGGTAGAATCTTGCGGGAACAGAACAGAATCATGCAGGAGTGGGGTAGAATCTTGTGGTAGCAGAACAGAATCATGCAGGAGTGGGGTAGAATCTTGCGGGAACAGAACAGAATCATGCAGGAGTGGGGTAGAATCTTGTGGTAGCAGAACAGAATCATGCAGGAGTGGGGTAGAATCTTGCGGGAACAGAACAGAATCTTGCAGTAGTGGGGTAGAATCTTGTGGGAGAGGGAAAGGATCTTGCAGGAATGGGGCAAAACCTGGCAAGAGTGGGGCAGAATCTTGCAGGAGCAGAACAGAATCTTACAGGAGTGGAACAGAATCTTGCAGGAGATAGTCTAGTGTGAGTGTGACAGAATTTGTGGGAGTGGGACTAAAAAAAAATCATCCCACACAGACCTTTACATGGAATGGCACCAGCGCCTTGTTCAAAGTATGGGATATTCCAGTATCTGATGGTGGAAAAGCCTTCCCCTTTTTCCCTTTGGAACCCAAAGACACACTTGGTTTTGTTCTGTAACACACACACATATTGAGTTACTGGCACCTGTGTACTTGGTAAAAGTGTTTGTATGCTGAGGACAAAATAAATAGTATTTAAGTCCTCATGTCTCTTTAGAGAGGACTGCAAAAAGCCCATTACTGAGAGTCTTAACCCTGCTCAGTCTTTCCCCTCAGGCTCTGTCTGACTTCCTCTCGCTTTTCCTTTCCCTCCATCCAGACGTCCTTTTGTCTTCATTTAGTCAAGTCAACCTTGTCCTGACCTCACCAAACAAGGGGCAAAAGTCTGGTTGCAGAGCCCAGGTAACTTCCTGCCAAATTAGCATGCCATTTCTCTCAGAATAAACCTGAAAGGCAACCAACCTGAATGAAGGGGAGGTTGTTTTTCTCTCTCTCTCTGTTTGTTAGCCATTGATTCTTGAAAACTGGGTCAAAACTGTTGATTGAGGGTCTATAACTGTAATATATATATCATATATTATGATATATATATCAGGAGTTCTCAAATCTGGCCCTTGAGATCCATTTTCCTGCCGAGTTTAGCTCCAACCTTGATTAAACTCACCTGCCTGTAACTTTCTAGTGATCCTGAAGACCATGATTAGCTTGTGTTTGATTAGGGTTGGAACTAAACTCTGCAGGAAAATGGATCTTGCGGACCAGAGCTGAGAACCCCTGATCTATATTTTGCATATCACACACTAGGCTTGCCGCGATAGACGGTATTGACGGTGATACCGGTGTTAAGCCGCAACACCGGTTACGTCACTTGCCCACCGCGGCACCGACCCCCACCGTCGTTTTGATTTTTTATAGAAATAAAAATCATTTAGTTCAGTAAAAGAACAGACGCTACAATTAAAAACTGAACGCGGCTGCTCAATGCAGCGTGCCGAACGACAGTCGCATCACAGATCAGATTTCATTTATCCAGTGAGGAGACTGAGTCCAGCTGACTGACAAAAAGAGGGAGGTGAGACAGATAAGACGATCGCGGATGATTTAGTTTCGAAACGAGATGCAAAAGCGCCTGTTTGGCAATATTTTGGATTTTGAAAATAAATTTTGCCTGTTGACTTTTGCCGTTTATCTAAGGTGATTTTGGAAGTTTTTTTTAAACATTTGTTTCTTATTTAATTGGTTCCACATTGTTTGCTGATTTTTTACTTTATTTAAACTTTGTGTCATTTATTTATTTTATTTGACATCAAGGTGTATGCCGTGCCTCCAAGCTTTCATACTCGTTTTGCTAATAAACGTCCTACGTTTCTTATTTATTTGGTTATATATTATGATGGGGGGGCCCAGGTCCGTGTGGTAGCGGGGGACCTGGGGACTGGGGCAGAGCCGGTGGGATGGGCACCCAGGGCAGCACCAGTGGCCACCACAGCGGTGTGTGTGGAGCTGCCGCCTTGAAAAAAAACGGAGGCGAGTTCCACCGCCTCGGGGGAACTGTGAGCGGGCACCGCCGCCCCGGGGGAACTGCGAGCGGACACCGCCGCCTCGGGGAAACTGAGAGCGGACACCGCCGCTTCCGGAGCCTCGTGAGCGGGCACCGCCGCCTCGGGAGGATCGTGAGTGGGCAATCGAGAGTTGCAGCTGTGTTATTTAATGAGCTAACATGAACTAAGACTTGTGTTTTTTTAAACAAAGATTAATAACTTCTGTAGTAAATGTAGCTATTGCTCATTGTGAATGTTAATGCATTAACTAAGGTTAACTAATGAGGTCTTATTGTAAAGTGATACCTATTGGTCTTTATAGTTCTTTTGCACTTTAATCTGTGTAAAACTTTTAACTTTGTACATTTTTCTGTATTGCTTTATTGCATTTAAATGTTCAGTTATTTTTGCTATAAGAAAAAAGTTATTAAACCTGTTATACTGTATTATGACAGCACTTTTTTTTACTTAATTTCAATATCGTGATAATACCGTATACCGTAATAAAAGCATTAGCAATTAATCGCAACATGAAATTTTGATACCGGCATATCCCTAGTACTTACTATATGGTTAGGGTTAGGATTAGGGTTTGCGTTAGGGTTACTTGCATGTAATTATGTATAATTTATTATTATTATTATAATAGTAAGTACATGCAACGTGTATCAAGGACACCATAAAATAAAGTGTTACCGATTTCACTATACAAGTCATTAGTATATAAAACAGGAAGGGGTGGTGGGGATTTTACAGTACACTGCAGGGATGCTCTCTCTCAGCTAAACAAACTCATTAAAAGTGTCTTGGTAGGAGTCTGGGGCTGCTGTCTCCCCGCTGCCCCTTCCCTCCAATTAAGGCAGTAATCACTGTCAATGCACTGACTTTACCATCAAATTACACCCTCACCTCTGCCTCTCATGCTCTATCACGCGTGCATGTGACCGTCACGTGAAAATAAACACACCTCCGGATAATTGAGCTGAAATATTGTGTGTCAACGTCTGCAAAGGGAGACTGAATGCTCACGGTTCTCATCTCTCTTTGAATTCTGTGAAAAGCTGCTGTTCCGTGCATCAGTGGAACTCCGAAAAAGACGTATCGAGGAATACATTGTTTGGAAGATTCACTAAAGATTTCCGCAAAAAATGGCATGCCACTGCAAAAACCTGTTTCTTATTCACTAAGCTTCCACCTTACAGTTTAACCAGTCACTAAATGCGCAATAATAGCACAGCGCTGTATTTAAATTAAGTCACTGTCATTCTTTTCAGTGCAAACACACCTCCATTCTATGTAAATTAGGCTCATTACACATTGCACCCTACCCACAAAACTCAGCACTATTTGCCAGCTGCAATTAATGTTGCGCCATTACCGCCCACAGAAAGCAGGCGGTAGAGATGTTTGCATACAGTTTCTACAGTTTCTACTGATCATGACAGCAGTTATTCATCAAATGATGGAGAAGAGCATTATATACGGCATATATTCAGACACATGGTGTAGTCAAGTAGTCTTTCAGTATTCTAAAGAGCCAAAATCAAGTGTCTGGATCGCAGTGGTGTAGCAGTACAGTCCTAGCACCCTGCTCACGTTCTTGGTATACAAGTGCTCAAATTGGAAAATATTATATTGAATTTTACTAAATAAATAAATAAAGTTGAAGTGGAAGAAGTGGAAACCGGCCCACTTCGATGAAACCAAGTAAACGCATGGCAAGATTTAACCAAAAAAAAAAAAAAATCGTACAAATTGAGATGTGGTGAACAAATGAGAAATACGGGTTCGAATCTGACCTGCAACGTGTCCATTTCACTTCTCTCTCCAACAGTTCCCTTTCTAGTGTCTGAATCTAACCTGAGTGATAAAAGCCAGAAATGTTTATAACTAAATGATGTCCACTTGTCCAATAAAGACTATTTCAAGTCAACATGAAATAAAATTTCACTCTATTTGATTTTTAAATGCATGTTATAGATCTTATTGTAAACAATTCATACATGTATATGTTTCAATTTCTCAAAATCCAATCAACAACCAAATCCTCACCTTACATATTTTCTTTTTCGATAATCAGTAATACTCTGATCTACAGGTGCATCTCAATAAATTAGAATGTCGTGGAAAAGTTCATTTATTTCACAATATGGAAGAAAAGATCTGTTGCCACTTCCATTTCATCATGACTGTAATTCTGAAGAAACATTAACAGTACATTGCTAGCAACACTGAAGTCATGGGTTTGATTAGCAGGAAACATGTATACCTGCAAAAAGTATACTTTGAATGCAGTATAAGTTGGATGAAAATATCTCCAAAATGAATAAATGTCTAGAAAAGCAGAACATAGTCTTACATACTGCACCTAAAAGCAACAAACTGTAGAAAAATGTGTATGTACACACACTCAGATCTTTACATAATCTCCCCATGCTGGAAGGAGGTCGACCCAACTGCGGCTGAAAACACCATATATTTTAAAAGTCAAGGTAACGGCGTGGGTCCCGAAGCCCGAGAGAGCCCGCTGTTTACCACGATGTTTAATGGATGACCCGTCTGGAGGAGCAGTGGAGGGAATAGAGACAGACCCGTGAACACAAATAATGACAGCGCAGCCGTGTAAGGGGGACATCAATCACACCCCTATACTTTTCATTTGTTTACAGTGTCTTAATAGATTAACAGAGATGGTTTTCTGGAAATTACAGGGGTACATTTAATGGAAGTGAGCCCGACCACAGAAATGTGCCGACAGGTGGGACAAGATCTGCCATCACAAAAAGTGCTCCTGAAACATGGGAAATTCAATCCAATAGTAAAAACAGCTGCCTGTAAAGCACCTTCAGGAATAAGAAATTCTTGGTTAAGATCAGGAGTGTCCAATCCTGTTCCCAACATACCTGCCTAGAAGTTTCTAGTGATCCTGAAGCCCTTGATTACCTTTGCCCAGGTGTGTATAATTGGGATGAATCTAAACTTTACAGGACAGTGACCCTCCAGGACCAGGATTGGATACCCCTGGTTAAGATCCATGACTCTGAGACTAGATGTACCATGGTTGAGAGAGAACTAACCCAGAATTTCAATTTCAAATTAATTTAAGTATGTTTCCTGATGGCACTGGATTCTACTGAATCCAGATTCACACCAAAATGTCTAGTTTGAATGTAATATAAATGTTTTATGAAATTAATGAACAGTATAAGGGCTGCATCAAAATGGTCCCATGAGCTTTCACACTTTCACCAAATATATGTATTGAATCTGGTTTCACACCAAAATGTCTAGCATGAATGCGCTATAAATTTGTTGCATGTGATTTTATGTGCGATTCACTCTTTCACCAAATGTGGTCTATTGAATCCAGATTCACACCAAAATATATATTGTAAGTGCTTTGTAAATGTGTTTAATGTGACTTCATGTACAATTCACACTTTCACTAAATGTGGCCTATTGAATCCAGATTCAAACAAAAATGTTTAGTGTGAATGCGATATAAATATGTATTTTATGTGATTTCATATGTGATAGCAGGGGCCCCATCATGGTCCCAAGAGCTTTCACCAAATATATTCTATTAAAGCCAGATTCACACCAAAATGTTTAGTGTGAATGCGATATAAATATGTATTTTATGTGATTTCATATGTGATAGCAGGGGCCCCATCATGGTCCCAAGAGCTTTCACCAAATATATCCTATTAAAGCCAGATTCACACCAAAATGTTTAGTGTGAATGCAATATAAATATGTATTGTATGTGATTTCATCTGTGATAGCAGGGCTCCATCAAGGTTCCAAGTGTTTTCACCGAATATATTCTATTAAATCCAGATTCACGCCAAAATGTCTAATGTAAATGTGATATAAATTTGTTTAATGTGAATTAATGTGTGATTTACTCTTTCACCAAATTCAGCCAATTGAATCTGGATTCACACCAAAATATCTGTTGTGAATGCTATGTAAATATTAGGGCTGCACGATAAATCGCATGCGATATTTAACGCGCATCTTGTCAGAAAAGCCGGTTCTGTAATCAGCGGTAAATCTCCATCACGTGCGTGCTTTCACATTGAGCAACTGACGAGCTGCGCAAAAAATCGCGCAAATATGAACGTGGTTTTGCGCAGCTCGTCAGTGAATGTATTTTATGTGATTTCATGTGTGATAGCTGGGCCCCATTATGGTCCCAAGAGCTTTCCCGCTTTCACCAAATATATTATATTAAATTCAGATTCACACCAAAATGTCTAGTATAAATGTGATATAAATTTGTTTAATGTGAATGTATGTGTGATTTAATCTTTCACTAAATGTGGTCAATTAATTCCAGATTCACACCAAAATAACTAGTGTGAATGCTATATAAACATGTTTCATGTGATTTCATGTGCAATTGACGCTTTCACCATATGTGGTCTATTGAATCTGGATTCACACCAAAATGTTTAGTGTGAATGCAATATACATATGCATTTTATGTGATTTCTTGTGTGATAGTAAGGCTCCATCATGGTCCCAAGAGCTTTCCCACTTTAACCAAATATATGCTATTAAATTCAGATTCACACCAAAATGTCTAGTGTAAATGCCATATAAATTTGTTTAATGTGAATTCATGTGTGAGTTACTCTTTCACTATATGTGGTCAATTAATTCCAGATTCACACCAAAATATCTAGTGTGAATGTGATATAAATGTGTTTCTTTTGATTTAATTCACATGCAATTCACACTTTCACAAAATGTAGTCTACTGAATCCAGATTCAAATCAATGTGTTTTATGTGATTTCATGTGTGATAGCAGGGCCCCATCATGGCCCTCTAAGCCACCACTAGTGACAGCTTTATACTACTTTAAGCACCAAGGGGGTATTATGAAAACACATTTCGCTAGGATAAGCTTAGACAACTAAAAATAGTGGTCTACATGAATCTTGAGCATTCAAATGTGGATTGTCATGCTAACAATTAACATTTAAATAGTTTTCTAATATTAATATCATTATTCATATCATGCCAACCACTCAGCTGTATTGGCTGAAGGGGCTAGTTACGCTGGTGTTCAACTTGTATGTGTGTCCAAAACTGCACTCTATACAGCAAGGGGCCCAGGTGTTCTGCTTGTGGTGTATGATCTGAGGGGCCAGGGGGCCCTAGTGGTCAGTTTTCACTACATGCAGCAAGGTCCCTGGGTGTTTAACTGCCTTTTGTGGTCTCGAGCAGCATGTCCTGAGGTTTTAGAGGCCCCAGATCACTGGCCTGGTCCATAATGCAGCTCACATTGTGCCTCACAGTAGATAGACTTTGAGAGTTAGCAATAACTAGTTTGTAAAGGCGTAGTTTTCCCAAAACAGAGTGTGTTCCAGGCATCAGCTAACATGTGTGTTAGCGGGGATAATGAGGTGTGACAGAGCATGCAGAGAGACTAATGGCCTGTGAAGTCGTTAGAGCCCTTTCACACACACAAACACACACCGTTTCAAGTGTTTTTTGGAGAAGGCTCGGGAATTGAGCGCTGTGTGCGACGTAGGCAGAGGGACGACTGCGAAATCTAAACAGTGTTCCCATATCACACATCTCACGTTTGAGTGACTCAGCAGTGCACTGTGGGTAATTTTCAGGACTCTCTTCGCACAATGACACTGACTTTTAGCAAAGCAGTAGATCTTTCTTTTTCCCCAACGTCTCAGTCAGTCCATCTATCTTTGAACTGTGACTGATCTGGCGGAGGGAACAGGGTCAGGCTGAAAAATGACCCAACACCACGCCATCCATCCATCAGGACTGAATCATGAGGATGGGGAGAGAAAGACAGGCAGAAATGGAGAGACGAGCAAGGCCTGGATGAACTAGACTAGGCTCATCTCCTCAATCATTACCAAAAAGAGCCACACATCTTAACAAGAGCTGTCAATCGATTCAAAATTTGAATGGAATTCGATATGCATATTTATTAATTAGATTAATCGTATATATCAATATTTGCTTAGAAAAAACACCAAATAAAAACAGATCAAAGACATTAGCCTAAATTATTTTGGCAGACAGGGAAACCATTGAATAGACATTACAAAGTGTCTTTAGAAGTCAATATATTGTTGTTTTTCCGTATTAGAGAACATAGTAATTCTATTATTGGCATACGGTCCAGAGAAATCCATTTTGCAAACAAGTTGTCAATGTGTTCGAGAAGCCCTTCACAAGGACATGCTTGTGTACTCCATCAGTGTTATTTTTAATAATTAAACAATTTTTAAGCAAATAAAAATTGTATATTAGTAAAGCATCAGACGCCATATTGCCATATTGAGTTTTATGATTTCTCCGATTCATTGATTTGGATCTTCTCCCCTTATAATATTTCTGGTGACATCAAAAAGTCTTAAAATCTACAATAATATAATGAAATATTTGTTATATGCATATTTGGTTGGAAAAGCAAGCAAAGAAACAAACATTTAAATAAATCTGCTAAAATATACAATAATAATAATGAGCAATATTTTACTTTTTTTTTTTTTTATATAATAATGTAAAAATAAAATACATAATTTTAAATAAATAATTCTGCTAGAATTCTGACTACTATGGAGAGCATTGAAAAAACATCTACTGTATTATAAAAGTAATATTTGTAATATACATATTTGCTTGAAATAATAATAATAATAATAATAATAAATGAAAAATTATATTAGAACTATGACTACTTTTGATTGGTTGTTGATCTGTGATTTTTTCCCCAACTAATAAACTATTTTGAAGCAAAAAAAAAAAATGCATGGACCTTCTCCTCCCCCTTTTACCATCAAACAGGCAAAAATATTCACACAGTTTTTAAGAGCTTAAAATAATAAGAAAATATTAGAATAACAAAAATGTATGCCATATACATTTAATTATATTATAGTGTGTGTGTGTGTGTTTGTTATGATATAATGAAATATATGTGATAGACATTTAAATAGAGAAATTGTGACTATTTTTGCATGCCTTTTAATCAAGCAGATCTTTGCAATCAGAAGGTGTATAATTATGAAATCTTGAAACTTGACCCCTTACATTTATATACATTTATTAACATGTAAAACTCGTTCTATATTGTTTGTGCTACCGTAATAATGTGCTAGTATTTTTCTAAGCAAATAGACATACTTTAAAGGTGGCAACTGAGCCATACCTGCAGACCAGAATAGCAAAGACAATATTTTAAGGCGGGTAAATTCAAGAAACTGTGTAGAAACGACCTAGAACTCCCTAGCAACTGTATAGCACAGCCTGGCAACCATCCACTCCATCTTAGCATAGTTAAAACAACAAGCTCCACTCATTTTCTTCAGACAACAAAAAAAAAATTATTTTATTGCGGGAAAGAGCATTATCTTTGTCGTTCATTATTGTTATCTTTAACCAGAATATTCCATTAATAAAAATACATTTTTGTGAAATCTTCAACCACAGCTCAGGTCATTTTCTTTCACCCACAAACCCCTTGAACAAACACGGTCGTGCTAAAAACAGCCCATCAGATAAACGTTTCCTCCAACCCCGCAGATCTTTCATGTAAATTCTCCTCTAGCAGAGTGTTAAAAGCGAAAGCGCTCTTGATTAGACAGTGGAAATGTAAGTGAAGGGTTGTGATTCACTGATCAGACGCCAAGTGTGTTATCACGTTAGCCGAGCCTGTAAAACCCGGATAATGAAATGTCAGAGGAACAGGAGATGAGAGGCCAGCCGATTGTTGCTTCACGAGCCGCCCACCTTCCCCAGATGAATTATGACATATTACACACATTACCCGCAATTAAAAAAGCCTTGGATTGGGCAGGACAGCTTCTATCGCCGCCTCCATCTCTCTCGCTCTCTCTTTCTGCTCGTTTAGTCTTGAGTGTCTGATGGCGGAAGAGTAATTTGATTAACCTTTGTGCTGATGAATCTAACATAGTCTGTCTTTTTCTAATAAGGAATTCAACTCATATCCACTCACACACAGAGGTCAACAGGAATGGTTTAAACATAAAGAGAATAGAGATGTAATGTATATTGGGATTGCTCAGAATAGCATACTTGTATTTGTGCAGTCTGCATACTGTGTACAGCAGGCGTCTCCAGCCTTAACAACTAGATATATCTACAGGTACGTGTGTACATATGCACACATGCAAACACAACAGTTGGTAAGATTTTGCAATGTTTCTGAAAGAAGTCTCTTCTGCTCACCAAGGCTGCATTTATTTGATTAATAACACAGTAAAAACAGTGATATTGTGTAATAGTATTCAAATTTTAAATACCTGCTTTCTACGTTAATGTTTTAAAATGTAATTTATTCCCGTGGCACAACACAGAATTTTTTTGCATAATTATACTCCAGTCTTCATTGTCTTAAAGTTAAGATTCATTTATTTATTCAAATAAATAAATAAATAAACTTTTATTCAGCATGGACACATTAAATTGATCAAAAGTGACAATAAAGTCATTTGTAACGTTACAAAAGATTTCTATTTCAAATCAATGTTAGTAATAAATCTATATAACCATGCTAATAAATAGTGTTTTCACTATCTTTTGGATATTAATATCCATTGCAGAGCTGATAGTTATGGTTATTCAAATAATTTGATCAGCCATAAAACACTGATTGTGTCAAAATTCTCAATAAATATCATAATTATTTCCCTTTGAGCTAAATTTACCTCTTTCCCTTACATATATTTGTATATTTACTTTTTATTAAAAATATATTATATTTATATTTGTATTTGTATTTTTTACTTGTATTTTTACAATTACTATATTTTTAACAGAAATGTTTCAACAGAGGTATGCATTTCATAATTATTTACTTACAAATAAGTATCTATTTAATCTCTACATAAATGTAAAATTAAATTTTTACATTTTCAATGACAACAGTATTTTCTTGTAAAAAGTATTCCAGTAATCTTTGTTTTATTTACAACTTTGAACTAGGGGTCGACCGATTATTGGCCTGGCCGATTATCGGTGCAGATATTAAGCATTTTTATGGTTATCGGTATTGGTCATTTTCAAAACCGATTTGCTGATACAATTATTTAAAAGCATTTAAAGAAAGTTTTTGTCAGAGCCCTTGTTATTCTTAATTTTGACATAGATTTTTACACCAGACATATATATCAGTTCAAAATATTGGTAATCTGTCTACTTGATCTGTAATAATCGGTATGGTCTTTATAATATACTTTTACACTGCATGCTAATTTTTAGATTTTTCACATTGTCTGAAGAAAATGAGTGCTGGTAAAATGCACCAACATGACACTAGAGGTGTTTTTGGAAGTTGCTTACGGGCCCAAGTTAAAAGAATCTATGCATCTATGAACTGCGCTTTGCATTTGCAATGCAAATTTTGTTACAAATATGGGAATTGCTGAATAAAATCACCTTTTACAATTTCATGATACAGCCACACGCAGTACTAAATGGCAACAGGCAGCTTCACGAGCATTTAGTTTGAAAATGTAAATGAAAGCCTGTGTGAAGCTGCACTGGGAATGAGGCAGGCCTGCAGCGAGTCTAAAAGCCCGGCCTAGTGCTTTTAATTAGTTTAATTGCCCCGCTCAGAGCTGCTGTCAAGACCGAGCGTCACTGCCGTCCAGCAGTCAAGACATCACACCACACCATACCATTCAACATAAACATACAACACACACAGATGTGTTTGTGTGTGTGTGTGTGTGTGTGTTTTAGCCAGCAGGCAGAGCCGGTTCTCAGATTAAGCTGTCAACTGGAGATAAAACAATTGCGCATCTATCAGCCATATTTCACACACAACACTGGGGGCGTCTCTGAGCGTGCACATGTGTGTGCACACAAACACACAGATTCACAGCTGGGCTCGAAACACATCCTCAACAGTTATCGTCTCTGTTAGCACTGTGTCAGGCTGCGTGTCAACACACAGAACACACACAGACCGCAGGCAGAAAGTGATGGTGAAGTAGTCACAGCGAGAGGTAGATAAAGAGCAGCCACCTCCCTCAGGGCTTCAACACCCTCGTACACACCAGAAAACAGAGACAGCACATCTGGATCTGTCTGTAGGGTGTCTCTTTCTGCTCCCCTTTACACCTGGCAGAGTATGTTTAGAGAGCGCTGATCGAGAAAAATTGTGTTATTCTTGTTTCGTACAAGGTGAAATTACTTTAATGTATGAATGCTGATTTTACTTCATGGCTTCTGAATTAACAAGAATATTGAGTGAAAAATAAATTAGGGTGGAGCTTAATTTCGTGATTGGATTGGATCACAGAAACAATGCTACAGTATGATATTATTGGTTGATATTAGCCTCAGCTAAATGAGCAGAAAAAGACAAATAGTTAAAATTGTTACATTTTGATGAATGATTGAGATTTTTTCCTTTGGAATAATGTTGCGCTCAAGTCACGTCAGAAAGATCGTATTTACGCGATAAACGCACATAAATGGCACCACATTGTACTGTAATTGTGACTGAGAAACTCTTTTCCAAGTTGGGGGTGTAGGATCTCTGTCTTCGCACGGACCCACTTACACTATTGAATCCACACATGAAACAACCACATTCCATTAAGACAAACTGAGGCACTCCTCTGCAACCAGCTGCGGTCGTAAAACTCATGCAGGGTCAGTGAAATACCATAGTATTGCAAAATTACAATACATAATGATTCAATTCACGAAAACTTCAAAAATTAAAGTAAAACATCAAAAAAGCACAGCTGATATGCATTCTTTATTCATCCCTTTGTAAAAGTAGAGTTTTGATTTAAAAATCTTGCTGTATTTAATAGAAATGGTACATCACCATCTTGATCTGATTAAAGTTACCTGACAGTAACCTGATTAAGGTTTTCCAACTCGTATACGAATTTCCAAAGAGAACTTAATGAATAACTGATGAGTAGTGCACAATAACAACAGGGACATTTATTAATAAACTACACAATTTGGATTTTCATGATGTCCTCAACATTTCTCCTTCACTCAGCGGTGTGTTACTCTCTTTCTCACACACACACACACACACACACACACACGCACACACACACACCCACGCGCACACACACACACGTGTGTTGATCTCTAATTACTTGAGCTGCTGTAATGGTAGTATTATCTTAAGAGTCCACAGGTGAGTGTACTTAGAGAACTCACTCAATGAGATTAACACGCACACACACACACACACAGGTTAATCTGATTGTGCAGTACTGCTGATGAACAGGATGGAGGGATTTTGAAGGGTGGAGAGCTGATGAAGTTGAGTGCCAAATGAAGGTAAAAAACAACAACAACTTTTGAACAGGATGACGATGGTGATGGTGATGATGATGATGATTATTAAAATTATTATTAAAAAGCTATTGGGGATGTCTTCAGCCAAATAAATACATGAATAAATAATTTAATAAATAAATAAATAAATTAATTAATTAACCACCACAAAACTAAACTAAACAAACCAAAACAACACAATACAACAATACAAACATAACAAAACAAAAAACACCAAACAAACCAAAACAACACACAAAAACGGCTTCCCTTGGAATGAAACAAAACAAAACAAAACAAAAACAAAACACCTATGATGCATATCTTTGGACTGTGGTAGAAATTAAATAGCATTTTTATTGTATGCCATCAGAAGGGTAGAATGTCATTGTGTCCAGACTGGACATATAAATATTTACCCCAAAACTACACAATTATCACTTTCCAAACAGCTTCTGTATTTTTATGCTGAAGTTCACACTCATAATTAAGCAGCATGAAATAAATTAATAATACATAACAAGATGCAAATGTCTAGGATTTACACAAGCTTCAGTCTGGATCCAGAACACCTGAGAAGGCCAGGTGTATATGACTTTCTTCTTTCAGGCGAAAATAATTTTTAATTTTTTTCCTACGTCATCCGCTGGAAGCCACTCTCCTGGGAATGTGCATACGCACATAGCGATTACAGTTTATAAAGTTTTAAATATAGATATTTTTCTTACACAAACACATCAATTCACTAACCCCCTATAGCCATGTGGAGCACTTTTTACGATGGATGGATGCACTTTTATTGGACTTCATCCATCCAACCCAATTCACTGCCATTATAAAGCATTTTTTAATGTAACTCTGATTGGATTCGTCTGAAAGAAGAAAGTCATATACACCTAGGATGGCTTGAGGGCGAGTAAATCATGGGTTAGTTTTCATTTTTGGGTGAACTATCCCTTTAATGCATATATGAAAAGGCTGAAAATGGGTGCTTCAGAAACAAACACTGAATTCTCTTATTTCAGCGGTTGATATTTAGCTGGTCCATTCCATCCATACGCTGATTACCTGTTGTGTAGAGCACTAGACTGGCAGCTATAAACCTTATTAGCGTGATCTGGGAGAGCACGGGCTCTTCTACACTCCAAACACACATACAGGATGAGTGATTGGGGCTGTTTTAACAAGTCAAGTTTAACAAATGAGCTAATATCAGTTTTCAAAGCACGGTACACATCCAATCAGTCAAATGGCCCCGGCCGATTGCGTGGGGGTTTTAAGTGTGTACCTGTTTAAAACAATCTTCTGTTCCTGCGTGTCATCGCGTAAACATTCATCACGGTGACAGAGGCGCATTCGCGACCCCCCCATATCACTCTGCCGGGGCCTCGGCGGGCTGTCAGAGGAACAATTGTCTTTAATTATGCCTGCAGATAAAGCCCGACGTGGACAGAGGCCGCAAGATTAACTGGGGTCCTATTTGATCACATTTGACTAATTTCAGGCATAAATCTTCAGCGCCGTGGATGCACAGCGAGACTATTAACCTGAAATTGACAAGTTTGTTTTCCCCTTTAAGTCTCTGCAATTTGAATATCAAAACAAATGCGAAAGGAACATACGAAAAGGGAAAACGGCAAATACGAGACTGTAGCATAACAGAATAGCTCGTGTCTTTTTAATACGCAATAATCCAGCAAATGAATCTGCATGGCTTGTTTTCATTTAGCCTTTTGAAATAAACTAAAAGACTAAAGATTAAATGTTCATCACAGAGAATTATATGCAAATAATGCCAAAGTGTTGCTTGCACCCATGAAATGAAATGAAAAACTAATTAGCTGGAATTTGCATTTGAACTAATTGGATCTCCGTTTAACGCAGCAGAGGTGCGGCAGAGTTCAACAGTTTAGAATTCAATCTGATTTGCTCTCTGTCTTAATTCTCGGTGTGAGGAGATAATATAATTAGCATAATTTGGATCTTATTTGCGACTGTAAGAGTCGGAGGGGGACAGTCGACTGAAGACGCTGCGAGAGAATTTATGGGTGAGTTTCATTGTAAGTGAGCATCACTGCACTGCACTCGCTCTGGGGGGCTGAGCACTTCTGAAGGGTGCAGAGCATTATGTGTGCGCACAATCCAAACACCCTGCCAGAAGATATACATCACTACCACTGCATTTTGATATGTTCATAATGTAAGAATGAAAACTTTGTTGTATTTGTAATATAGCATTAACAGTAACAGCTAACTCTTGTTTTTTAATAATAATAATAATAATAATAATAATAGTAATTATTAGGGATGCACCGATGTATCGGCCGCCGATATTTATCGGCCGATTTTTCCTCAATTTGCAACTATCTGCATATCGGCTATATAAGGAAAAAGGCCGATATATCAAACCGATGGTTTATTAATTAACTGCGTGAAGGCACTGAGCTGTATAATGTCTGTTGCATAATCCTAGCGCTGCTGTCTGCACTTTAATGCTAATCAAATAACAAAAGACAAAAGATTGCACACTATTCTTGACTAAATAACTTTTGTAACTTTCATAAGTGTAGCGGACCTCATCTGAATGATGACCAAAACTTTACTGATGTTTTATTAAGTTTACTGCGTCTTTTTTCACTCCAAAAAAATCACTATAAGAGCTAAACAAAACACAGCACGAAAAGTGGACATTAAACTCTCTCTCAGCTGCATTATCATCAACATACAGCAAATTACACAGTAAACAAATATATACAGATCTCATGCCTTTTCAGGGGGTGCTTAATAAACTGACAAACTTTAAATCCGAAGAACTGCGTGCTTTCATTACCCATATAGCTGCTCCGTAGACTAGAAAACCCGTCAAAATAAGAGTCCCGCCTTGGTAATGGAGATCTCATACATATTTAAACTTAAAAATATTAAAATGTATACAAAAACAAATTAGAAGATTAATCATAATAAAATCTGTTACAATAAAGAAGGATTAATATGTATTTAATTTATACAGTGAAGTGTTATTTTACATTTGTTTACTTTATTTCTGTACCTGAAAACTGTTAAACCTACCTAAAAAGCACTGTTTATTTAATATGTATCCAACATTTCAAGAGAGGAAGTGAAAAATATCGGTATCGGAATCGGCCAATAAGTGTTTGTTAAAATCGGTATCGGCCCCAAAAATCCTATCGGTGCATCCCTATGTAATTATTATTATTACTTATTTTTTTAAACCATTTATTTTTAATAACAAAAAATGAATACATTTCATAAGAAATATAAAACCAACAGGGAAAAATAAGGGGGAGGGAGAGGAAAAACAAACAAACAAACAAACAGGAAACATTTAACTTCATATACCTTTTGATGAGTTATATACATTTCAACAATAATTACGGTCTCTCAGTTTTGGTGTCATTTCCATCAAAGCCTGCAAATTTGGCTAAAAATGGGCACTTAAGAAAACAAAGTATAAATAATGTATTGCAAAAAGGTTAGTGTGTTTACAACAGTGATGTGTCAAAATCAAATAAAAATAATTTACAAAACAAAAGAAGTTCTGGTGATCTTGGAAACGTTTTGTTTCCCCTTCATCTTTTCACAAGCAAAAAACACAAAACGTTCCAGTGATCTTAGAAAAGTTTTTGTTTCACCATGCCTTCATAATTTAACAAAAACAAAACAAAATGAAACCAATCAAATGAAAACAAACAAAAAACAAATAATACAAAACAAAAAAGGTTCAAGGGAATCTTAGAAACATTTCGTTTCACTATGCCCTAATCATTAAACAAAACAAACAAAAAAATGTTTCCAATGATTTTGGAAATGTTTAGTTTCGCTATGACTTAAAGGGATAGATCACCCAAAAAAGAAAATTCTGTCATTAATTACTCACCCTCATGTCGTTCCAAACCCGTAAGACCTTCGTTCATCTCCGGAACACAATTTAAGATATTTTTGATGAAATCCGAGAGCTTTCTGTACCTGCATAGACAGCAAGGGTCCTACAATGTCGTGATATTCTCCATAATGGAGAAGATTTGTTGAATAAGTCGTTATTTTGGGGTTTTTTTGCGCACAAAAAGTATTTTCATAGCTTCATAAAATTACGGTTGAAACCCTGATGTCACATGGACTATTTTACTGATGTCCTTACTACGTTTCTGTGCGCTGATTGTGGTAATATCCTCGCTGTCTATGCAGGGTCAGAAAGCTCTCTGATTTCATCAAAAATATCTTAATTTGTGTTCCAGAGATGAATGAAGGTCTTACGGGTTTGGAATGACATGACGGTGAGTAATTAATGACATAATTTTCATTTTTGGGTGAACTATCCCTTTAACAAACAAATAATTATAAAACGGATAGTTCCGGTCCTTGATTCTGATTGGCTGAGCCACGTTCGAAGCTGTTGTAAATTACTCTACAAACACACACCTTTGTTTACTTCTGTGTGTTGCTCGGCAACCACTTTGTTGGAACCACAGCTGTTTCTGAGGAACTACATTGTTTGGCGGAAGAATACTGTTTTTATTTATATCATTACACTTTATTTGCTCTGTTTTATTTTGTGAAACCGTACTACGTATATGGAGTAACCGTTTTATAAAAGCAATAAGCACCGTGAAGCCGTTGTTTACAGTGATTTTATAACAGCTAAGGGGGTTTAACTCCGCTTCGCGTCGTACCTAACAACGCCCCTTAGCTGTTATAAATTCACTGTAAACCACGGCTTCTTGGGGCTTATTGCTTTAATAAATAAATAAATAAAATAAATAAATAATAATAATAATAATAATAATTAAGGTTCCAGTGATCCTGGAAATGTTTTGTTTCATCTTGCTTTCAACAAAAACAAAACAAAACAAAACAAACAAACAAACAAACAAACAAAAACAATAAAAGGTCCGAGGGGATCTTGGAAACATTTTGTTTCACAATGCCCTCATCATTTAACAAAACATAAAACACGTTTAGTTATATTTCCCATCCTTAGTCTGTAACATTGACTATTCAGAAAACCTCTAAATCTCACATACACCTCACCTTCCATTTCTTGTTCAAGTCTCTCTCTCGCTCTCTCTCTCACTCTCTCTCTCGCTCTCTCTCTCTCTCTCTCGCTCTCTCTCTCCAGTACCACCCGTCTCCATATTTCACCCGCCACCCTTTCTGTCATGACTGGAAGCGCTGAAAAGCCCCTCAACATTGTCCCTGTTAGTTTAGCAGCCGTGCATGTGGGTGCCGCACTGTGAAGCGTTAAAGCAGGTGTCACGCTCAGGAGATATATATGACAGGCCGAGTGCAATAGCACTGATGCACTGTAAATAGCCTCTGTGTACACGACTCGCATGTGTGTATAAGACAGCACTACTACTGCGTTTACTATAAAGAGAAACACTGGCCTGGAGCTTATCTACACGAAATTAAACAGGCTGTGTGGGATCGTAAAACAAACCCTCAGAAACACACACACACACACGCACTTGCAAGCACTTAGATTCATATTTTTGCTCTGTCAAAACCTTGCGAGCTGCCACAGTAGGCAGCACTTTAAGAAACACGCAATTCCAGAATAAATCCAAGACAAACTACGCAGGAGAAAAATCTATTTATGAGTAAGTGACAAATACAGGAGTTGATATAATTCTAACAAAATCAAAGAACAAAAGGGTGCGACATGTCAACCAAAATCTGGCCAAAACAAGTTTGTTTGTAGCATCTCACCATTGTGAACACTTTACAACAACTTCAAACTGTTATTGACTTAATACGCGGATGCACTTTCTTTGGAGTGGAAATCTTTCAATGTTAATTTCTTCACTCAGTCCATCAAGATCAGACACAACATAAACACACTTAAGAGCAGCAAATTTAAGTTGTAATTATAATTAAAATCGAAATAGAATAATTTGCCTCAGAAACTTTGCAAAGGGTAAACTGCTTAGGTATTTTAAACTTATATTTAAAGTATTTTAAAATAGAACTTTGTTGTAAGTATACAGTAATTTCCACAATAACTAACAGGAAACTGCTTTACCAACAAACAAACAAACAAACAAACAAAAATCAATTCTTAGAAATATACTTTTTTTACACTGTCAAACTTAAAGGCTTTGAAAAACCGAGAAGTTAAAATGTAATGAATTTTTTAAAATGCGGTGAAACTATAAAGAGAAACACTGGCCTGGAGCTTATCTACACGAAATTAAACAGGCTGTGTGGGATCGTAAAACAAACCCTCAGAAACACACACACACACACGCACTTGCAAGCACTTAGATTCATATTTTTGCTCTGTCAAAACCTTGCGAGCTGCCACAGTAGGCAGCACTTTAAGAAACACGCAATTCCAGAATAAATCCAAGACAAACTACGCAGGAGAAAAATCTATTTATGAGTAAGTGACAAATACAGGAGTTGATATAATTCTAACAAAATCAAAGAACAAAAGGGTGCGACATGTCAACCAAAATCTGGCCAAAACAAGTTTGTTTGTAGCATCTCACCATTGTGAACACTTTACAACAACTTCAAACTGTTATTGACTTAATACGCGGATGCACTTTCTTTGGAGTGGAAATCTTTCAATGTTAATTTCTTCACTCAGTCCATCAAGATCAGACACAACATAAACACACTTAAGAGCAGCAAATTTAAGTTGTAATTATAATTAAAATCGAAATAGAATAATTTGCCTCAGAAACTTTGCAAAGGGTAAACTGCTTAGGTATTTTAAACTTATATTTAAAGTATTTTAAAATAGAACTTTGTTGTAAGTATACAGTAATTTCCACAATAACTAACAGGAAACTGCTTTACCAACAAACAAACAAACAAACAAACAAAAATCAATTCTTAGAAATATACTTTTTTTACACTGTCAAACTTAAAGGCTTTGAAAAACCGAGAAGTTAAAATGTAATGAATTTTTTAAAATGCGGTGAAACTATCCATAAAAAGTAATAACATATGTTCACGTTGTTTACAATACATGTGAATGTACACATTTTAATCATTATGTCTTTAAAAAAAAGTAGTAAAATGTTTTTCAAGGCAAAAATTATGAGTTATTAATATATAAATTAATTCAGTAATTCATACATATCATTACATTTGTTAACACTTTATTTTACGGTGTCATTATTACACGTTGCATGCACTTACTATTACAATAACAATAAATTATGCATAATTACATGCAAGTAACCCTTTTTTTTAAAAGTAACTTTTCAGAACTTTTTAAGGTTGTTAACTAAATGTTAAATTGTATTCCTTTAATCCTTTTTATTTAAAAAAAGAAAATCATTTTAATTTTGATAACTGGACAGTTTATCACCCCTGACCTCAAAAATAAAATGAATTTTAATTCAGAAAAAAAAAAAAAAAGACAGAGAAGTATTAGGACAGAAGAGGTCATTCCAAGTCAATGTATATGTTAATTGCATTTCTTACGTATTTTTGAATGAATTCAAAAAATAAAATAAAATAATAAAAACATCATCATTTACAAATAAAATCATATTTCATTCAATACTGAAATGCTTCACTAAAATAGTTTGATGGAATCAAACACCAATTATTTCATTGACTATTTGTGTGTGCTCCGTCTTATTTTTTTTACTTATTAGACGATCATTAGCTAATATGCTAACACTGAGTCTCTCCCGTGCAGAGCACTATTTATAGTAAGCGCAGCAGATACTTGCTGCCTACGCAGAGCGTTCCAAATCAGTCACTTATGAGGTTCCGTGATGTTGCAGGCAGCAGGTAGCGAGGCGCTACGTTTCAGAACGAGCTATTGTTTCCGTAATTACAAACACACACCCACGCTCGCACCAACACACGCTTACACATGTACACACGTGGCATTCCTCCAAATAAAGCATGCAAATGCCGTGTTGGAGAAATGTGGCCCAGAGTGCATAATTTAGCAGAAAAGGTGGCGGAGAGAGGGGGGAAAGGCCATGATTATGTGTACAAAACAAGAGGGACAAAACACTAGAGACGGGCATAATAACCAAACATGAACTCTCAAACCCTAATGATGACACCAGGGACGAGAACAGTTGCTGCTGAACCAAGCAGAAAATTGCTGGTCATTTGTAAACAGGTAACGATGCGGGCCAGGTGTGTGAGCATATGTAGCTGGGCGGGGACGAGTGTGAGTGTGTGTGTGTGTGTGTGTGTGTGTGTCCGGCTGGTCAGCTGTCAGGCTCATTAGCCGAGTCGCTGCCCACTCGTATGACTTCATCTGCCGTGATACCGCTGGACTGCTCTCTTATATACTGCCGATCTCTTCTATTATAGAGTTAGAGCAGAATTTTGAGGCACAAGATGTAGGTTTTAATGTCTAAATTGAGAAACATGCTAATATTAGATCATTTGAAATAATAACTGAGGGCCCTAGTGATCAGGTTACGGCCCCGGGGCCCTATAGTGGTCAGTTCACACTGTATGTGCTATTGGGAAAGATGTTTAGCTTCCGGGTGTCACCCCCTGATAGTCTGAGGCCTCAGCAAAATTCACTTTTTTTATCAGATACACATTTTTAAAATTGGAAAATATATAAAAATGGAACAAAAATATTGATGACTCATCCTGAACTCCAATCAAACGCTCTCTGGAATGAGAAAGCCCCTCTTCATTCCAGCTTTATTTCAATTTCGGTAATTGAAATGAAGCTGAACTACAATTATAAATTCAGTCAATTGGAAATTATAAAAATAACAAAAAATTGTATATAATTTTTCGATGAAAAACTTAGAAAAACTTGAACGAAAATTGGAAATGTTTCCTCGGCAGCCAACTGAAATAAGTTTGAAGTACTAAAATTATTAAACCTAATACTGAAAGTTAAATATAATTAAAATATCACTGATGCAAAAACTAAATTCCAAACAAAAACATATAAAACTATTCAAACTTACAGTAAAATGTAAATGAAAACTAAAAAGTAATTCAAAATATATAATGGTTTCAACATACTTAGGTTATTAATATGTTTCAATTAGTTTTTATTTTTATATTTTCATTTTACCTTTTGTTTAAGTTTTAGCAATTTTGTTGTGTTTGCAATTTTTTTATTGCTTTTTTATTTCAATATGGTTATATAGTTTTTACTCATGTTTATTTATATTTTGGTTATTATTTTAGTACATGAAGTTAAACTAAATAAAAATGAGAAATCTTGGCAACTAGCAGAAATAAAACAAGTTTAATATTTTTCTATTCTATTTCATTTATGTTTAGTTTATCTTTATGTTAATTTTATTGATTGATTGATTCAGTTTAGTGAACTGCAATAACTTTAAATAGTATATTACTACTATTAATACTATTTAAACAAACAAACAAATAAATAAATACACCCTCCAGCCTACCAATAACATTATATATATATATATATATATATAATTTTTTTTTATTTTTTTATTAAAAGACACTCTCTTAAATACTGACAGCTAGTGGCATGGATGTAACATCACACAAACATTATCTGTAAGGGGAAAAAAGGCTCTGTTAGTCATGCATGATAAATCTGAGCATGTGTCTAATAATAGGGAGGTTATGATGATAAAATGAGTAGTATTTGGCATCTCAGCATGGCCGCCTGTACAAGATGACCCTATCCATGAAAAATAAAACAGCTTTTATTAGCCATTTATTCATTCATTCATTTATTAATTTTATGGGTGCACAAAATATTTCATTATATATATATATATATATATATAATTTTTTATTTTTTTTTTATTAAAAGACACTCTCTTAAATACTGACAGCTAGTGGCATGGATGTAACATCACACAAACATTATCTGTAAGGGGAAAAAAGGCTCTGTTAGTCATGCATGATAAATCTGAGCATGTGTCTAATAATAGGGAGGTTATGATGATAAAATGAGTAGTATTTGGCATCTCAGCATGGCCGCCTGTACAAGATGACCCTATCCATGAAAAATAAAACAGCTTTTATTAGCCATTTATTCATTCATTCATTTATTAATTTTATGGGTGCACAAAATATTTTTTTTCTCGGATAACCTTAACTTCAAGAAAATCTAAAAATGAATGGCCCAATGGAAGAAACTGTATATTTTAAAATATCATAATCCTTACTAATAAAAACGTTGAGGTATCATGTGAAGTGAGCAGTTGATGAAAGACAGTTTATAGAACTGTTTAACCAGCAAACACTAAATATTAAAGTTCACATTTACAGAAGTCTGCTCACTTCAGTGAAGCCATTCACAGAATATTTGTCCTGTGTCATTTGTAGAGTCAGGAACAACTGAGGAAAAGGTGAGCGAATATTTTAGATTAAATTAATGCAAAAATTAATTCTGGAATTGTAGCTTCTTTTTATCGGCATATACAGTACACACACACACACACAGATGCGGAGGTTAAACTGCTGTCAGAGTGTATGGCGCAGTGCTGAGCGTGGCATTAGATCACACTCACTCACAGAGACATTGTAAAGGCAGTCAGGCATAACAGAGCCACCCGCTGGGCCTACAGAAGCCGTGCAGACCAGTACTGACAGCCCTGAGACGAGACGCCTGCGAAATATGGCTTATGAATTTCTGTGCACAAGCCTTTAACAGTTTTTTCACTTACCCAGCATGCATTTAGTTCTGAGTGAGGCACAAAACAAACAGGAAATCAAATGACTATTAAACAAGCACAGGGAAATTAAATAAATAATTAAATAAATGTTGTATTTTATTTTATTATTTTTATTTATTTAATTTTTATTATTTTTTTATTATTTAAAAAAAAAAAGTTTTTTTTTTTTTTTTTCAGAAATAATACCAATACCAAAAGCAACGTTTTGGTGTTATTAGGGACTTAGTCAGGAGTGATTTTCATGGCAATAACATCAAAAAAATTTCTTTCTATTGAAGAATTGGACAAATTTCTACATGAAAATAGGAAGATTTCTGCTTTAGCAGAGAGGACTGTTAAGAGCTTGGGAAAGAGGTGCAGAGATAAATGACGAACTTAGAAGGAACTGGATGTTTTTACAGTCTGACCTTCCTGGAAAAGCACAACATCTGGAACGATGTGAAGGCTTCTCTGAAAGGTAGAAAACAATGTAATGCTTCCTTCAAAGATAAATCGTTTGGCTGAACTCTAAGGCAGTGGTTAATTCTGGTCCTGCACATTTTGTACGTCTGTTATCTGACACACTGAGTTCAGTTCATGGAGTCTCTCTTAATGAGCTGATGATCTGAATCAGGTGTTTTAAATAAGGGAGACATTGCGATTTGGCTCTTGATTTTATTATTGTTCTTTTATTTATTTCTTTGCCGAGAGGCAAACATATCAAACAAGAGCGTCTACGGTAATTCACGGTGGCCAAAACACACAAGGAAATGCGTCGTGAAAAAAAATATACTCTGCATTCGCATTTGGACGGGATTAGTTTTCTCAGAGGATCACTGAGTTTGCCGAAAAACAGTAGGTAATTTGCTCTGGAATTATTAGAGAGGTTGTGTGAGAAAAACACAGACATGGCAGATTCGGACGGGATTAAAATCGCAAAGTACGTCTGTAATGATCCCCTGTAAAACTAGTCCCGTCCGAATAGGGCTACGAGAGGCAAACATATCAAACAAGAGCGTCTACGGTAATTCACGGTGGCCAAAACACACAAGGAAATGCGTCGTGAAAAAAAAAATACTCTGCATTCGCATTTGGACGGAATTAGTTTTCTCAGAGGATCACTGAGTTTGCCGAAAAACAGTAGGTAATTTGCTCTGGAATTATTAGAGAGGTTGTGTGAGAAAAACACAGACATGGCAGATTCGGACGGGATTAAAATCGCAAAGTACGTCTGTAATGATCCCCTGTAAAACTAGTCCCGTCCGAATAGGGCTATAGAGATTACTGTCATCTCACTGTATTCGTGAGTATGTGAATACAGACGCTTCTACGCAACGCCAGCTTGATTTGTGAGCAATTTATAGCAATGCGAGTTTGAGTTGCATTCTCAGCGCTGCCACAGGGGGCGCTATAGCAGAAATTACCGTAAACCGTATAACTGTGTCCCAAATGACATTGTATTCATTGCACACTCAAACTTGTACTCTACTATAATGTATGATTTTTATACGGTTATTTTGTCAATTTTAATAGCCCTGCCCCCTCCGTTACGATAGAAAAGCTGCGACTATTACATTTCTAATACGCCATGCTTCATTTTTTCAGTTAATTAAGTGCATCATCCAGGTATATGAAGTGCACTTTCTTGTTGGAAATTTTGATACTACAAAATAACGTAGAATAGTGCACAAATTGGGAAGCAACTAATACGCCTACAGTCAATTGTCTCATTCAGGTCAACTACTGTGATTGCGGCGCAACAGTTTGAAAAGAATCTTCCTGAGCAAGTTGGATTTCACTAACATGTTTATAGAAAAGCTACTTGAATACTCAGACGTGATGTCAATTTGTAGGCCAACCTGCAAGGCTAATTCGCATTTTGTTCTACAACAAAGTTGCTAACAAGTAAGGACTACAATTATTGTCCAGTTTGTCGAACATGTAAATACACATCGAGACCGTAATTAACATCTTAGCTAGCTGTTTTCTTAAAATCGGCAGGAAATTTGCAAAAAAAAAAAAAACAAAGGCTCGGAAATGCTAATGCTATGTCCAAGCGTAGCGCTTGTGCATTTGCGTAAAGTATGTTTCTGGCCTAAGGTACAAACCTAAACAACCAACCTAGCTCACCTAATCAACACCAACAACAGACCAAACTTCACATTTTGTGCATGTTGTATTAGCAGCTCCTCTTGTGAGCGATGCTTACGCTCTCAGTGTGTGCGCTGCAGATGTGAGTTTAGCTCTGCTGGTGTTTCTCTCTGCTGGATTTAATCAGAGTCAGGCTTCTCTCTCAGTTCTTTTGGCCGTGTTTTTAATCGCCCGGGTCTGAGTCCGTCATTTCTACTTCAAACGCGGGTTGATCTTCAGTGCTAACTCCAGTATGGGCTCTTATCATCAGCGACACGCCGAACACCCGCTAACCCTCCCCCTACAGACCCGCCGCTGCTGGTTATGAGTGCAGGCAACTAGTCAGAGCAAACTTCACCATCAGATCGTTCATTATATCAAAGCTTTTACAGTGTTACGCAGACGAGCTGAAATGGAGAGTGGGAGTGTTTTAAATGAGATATTTCTCCGTTTTGACTGTATGCCCCAGGACATATTTAGAGAGGGGCTGGTTTGAGATGTCTCATTTACAGGAAGATGAGGAGAGATGGGAAAATATGAGCTGTATGGAGTGATGTAGTGTCTATGTTTAATTCATAGCCAATATTTTTTCAAGTATATTCATATATTTATATGCACAAATGGCAGATGCTATTTGCACCCTGGTGTCAACAATAATGTTATTAGACAAAAAGTAAATGGTATACTGTAGTATATAGTGTATGCAGTCATCACTAACTAAATATGTAAAATAATAATAATAAAATAAATATGTAATTTGCAGATCATTTGCAGGATAATTTGAAGATTAATTTGAAAAGACAAAAACAACAAACAGATGTCCTACCTTTATGTAGACAAGGTCCAGGGAAGAAAGAGAGGGGGAAAAAGAAAAAGAGAGATGGTAAATTATTTAAAATATTTTTGACAAATAGATAATTATAATGAAAATATAATAAAATTAAAAATGATAGAAATATACTAAATTATGAAATTACCTACAAATATCATAATATATAAAAGACAAAGTAACGTTTTTAAAATATTTATAAATATTCAATAAATATAATTATAACAAATACATTATAAAAATCTAAATAATAATAATAATAACAACAACATTATATATAAATTAATAAAATAAACTTTTTAACAAGTTTTTACCTGTGTGTGTGTGTGTGTGTGTTGGATAGTAACTGATTACATGTAATCTGGATTACATAATCATATTCCAAAAATTAAGTACTTGTAATTAGATTATATTACATTTTTAAATACTCGTAATCAGACTACAGATACTCTTTTATTGATTACTTACATGATTGCATATTATTCACGCAATAGCAATAAATTATTCATATAAACTACTCCCTAATTCTTCTTTTTCATATTTTAAATTTACATTTATAAAATTGCCTGCTTTCAATACATTCAGAAAGTCTTCCCGTTTTGATGCCATAAATAGTACATTTTTTACTGTTGCTGTTTTAAAATGATTTATCTTCAACGCCTCTTCAGTTTCTTCACGAGCCCCAGTTTGGGAAACCTTGACATAAGGCAATGTTTAATGCACTTCATGTTGTTACCAAGAACAAATGGAATTTATTTTCTATCTCTCTGCATTTTTTTTAGATTGATATGATACAAAATTATCCTATTTAAATCAATGTGATAAACAAGTTAGGTCAAAAGTAATCTAAAAGTAATCAAAAAGTAGTCCGATTATATTACCTAAAATGTGTAACATAATGGATTACATTACTAACTGCAATTTTTGTCATGTAATTTGGAATCAGAACTACAATTTGTAAGTAATCTACCCAGCACTGTAGATATTTATGAATCTAAACAGCATTGTTAGTAATGTTTACTAGAGTACAACAGTAAGGTACATTTTCATAAGGGTCAGCTGACTAACTGATGTGACCTCTTTGAATTATGTGAATGTATGTTAGGGAGCCAGTGCAGGTGAAAGTCTTCCTGTCTGTGTTTCCCATAATGCTGTGCTAAGAGACAGTGATGCTCTCACTAGAGACCAACTAACATGCTTCACTAACTCCTTCACTGTCTCGAGACAAGTCAGGCCGACAAAAAATTATTCACCACATGATTTTCCAACTAAACAAGACCAACAGTCCAACCAGCACAAACTACTGCAAGAACATCATAAGACTCGTTTCCATTTCTTTATTCTCAACAGGAAGTATTTGACGTCTGAGCAGGACCACCCTGCACCGTCCGTTCATCCAGCCCTCACACCACAGCGCAGGGGTCACCGCTGAGCTCTGCGGTGGGTCAGAGGGGTGAGCAGCGGCTCCGTCAGCTCTGGAGGGTCACGGCTGGAGCGCGGGGAATAGAGACACGGGTGTGAGAGGCCTCTGCTGCTCTGCTCCTCTGAGAGAGAGAGAGACGGCCGTTACCTCCTCATCACCCATTTATCACCCTGCCAACAGAGCTGAGGCCGAATTACTCTTCCACTATCACACTATCACTGACACAGAGAGAGAGAGAGAGAGAGAGAGAGATATCCAGGATCTCCCAAAATAAATAAATAAATACATATATACATACATACAATAATAATTCTCAGTAGTAACTGATTATGTGTGAATTAATCAGATTCCAAAAATTAAATACTTCTATTTACAAAATGGCAGTAAATTATTCATGATTCATTGATTCTCCCTAATTCTTTTTTTTTTAATATTATTTTCAATCATCCATTCAAAAAAAAAGGCCTATTGCTTATAAATGTTTGGAAAGTCTTCAAGTTTTGTGGAATTGCACACACAGACTGGACATGAGTTCAAATTTTATTAGGCGCCAAGCACCAAAGGTGTGTAGGCACCTCTTGTATCCGTTAGATTTCTTCTTCTTCTTCTTCTTCTTCTTCCACTCGAGTCTATGGCAGCCCATAGAACCGTTTGTGGGAAAGTGATGAAATTTGACACACAGATAGAGGACAGTCTCAACCCCAGCAAATTTGGTGTGTCTATCTCAAATTCTCTAGCGCCACCACTTGTCCAAAGTTTCACTCATGTTTATGCTAATAACTTTTGACCCATAAGGTCTAGAAGAAAAATCCTTTTCCTCTGAATCCTTGGCTCATGGCGAGTCGAATGAACACCAAAATGTAAAATCGTAAAGTCAATTTTTTTTCGCTATTTTTAATAGTTCGAAAAACTTACTTTTTCAAACTCGTCCTAGACGGTTTGTCTGATTTTCACCAAGTTTGGCTCAAATCATCTTCAGACCATGCTGGCAAAACATTGTGGAAAGAAAGTTGATTAGTCAAACCGTTCTCAAATAACGCATGAATGAATTCGATAAAGAGCACGCAAAAATGGATGTGAGGCTATATCTCCGCAACAGTTTGGCGTATTGAGTCCAAACTTGGTGTGTGTTATAACAAGTATGACCTGAGGCTACCCTGCAATGTATTGGCACAAAACTGGTCTCTTTAGATTTGGTGGAGCATGCCGAGTCGAACCATATCCAATTTTCCCATGTCAGCCATTTTGGGCATCGACCATTCTCAATTTTGTCGTAAAATGCTATATTTTACGAACGCATTGGCATATCATAACGAAACTCGGTATGAGTCTTCGGCACCATGCTCTGACAGTACTCAAAAAGTTTGGGGGCAGTGCCACCTTGTGGCCAAAAGTTATAAAGAAATATTCATAATTGCATTGATTAAATTGGCCTATTGCTATGAAAACGACCTCAACATATTCCTTGGGTCCTGCAGAGAACATCGATACCAATTTTGCCATAGTTAGCCGAACTTCCTGTCCACCATTTTGATTTATGTTGAAAACCTACTTTTTTCAAACTCCTCCTAGACCAGAGTTTCTCAACCCTGGTCCTGAGCGCCCCCCAACACTGCACATTTTGAGACCGTTTTTTGAATTTTCACCAAATTTGACTTGGATCATCTTCAGACTATGCTGGCAAAAAGTTATGGATTTTGCATTGATATACGAAACGGTTATTGTTTAATGCATTAACAAATTTGCCGTAAAGATGCCAAACTGCATCTGAGGCTGTATCTCTGCAAAGCTTTGACATATTTGCACCAAACTTTGTATGTGCCATTGTCACGTCACACTGACCACGCCACACCAATTTGATAACAGCGCCACCTATTGGTCAAAAGTAATAAACCATTCATTAAATACTATAAATAAAACTTACAAAAATGTTAATAACTTTTGATTGTATTAGCCTATTGTAATGACACTGGTCTCAAAATATTCCTTGGGTCATGCTGAGAAAATTGATACCCCTTTTGCTATAGTCGGTCGAACTGTCCGTCATTTTGATTTTGTTCAAATGACTTCAATTATTCATTTGGTCTGATGCTTGCTTGCTTCTGTTGTGCTTGGCCCCTTAATTGCTGCTTGCAGCTATATTTTTAATGTATTCATTTTAATTGCTTTTCCCCCCCCCGTTAATTTAACATTTTAAAGACTTAATTTACTATTAGCTTTTCATAAATTTATTAAACACGTGCAGTTCCTTCACAAATCCTAGTTTAGGAAACACTGACATGTCATGTTTAATACACTTCATGATGTTAATAACAAAGAATGCAATACATTTTCTTTCTCGTTTATTCTTTGTATGTGATAAATGAGTTAAGTCAAAAGTAACAAAAGTAATATAATCTAAAAATAATCTGATTATATCTGATTATATTACATAAATCGTGTAATAGATTACATAGATTACAACATTTTGCATTTGTATTCAGTAACGGACTATCCAGCATTGTGTATTATAATTTTTTTTTTTAACTATATATTATAACATTTTACTTTAAAAATAAAATTAAATAAATAAAAAGAAAACCAATGTCTGAATGTTGACCTCTGTCTTTGTATTGTCTGGTTTGGGTCACACACAGCAGTTGTACAGTAGGGAAGCTAAAGACAGATGCCAGAGTTGAAGGACACCGGCCCTGGGCAAAGAGACACTTCCGCAAGACACACACGCGCACACACACACACACACACACACACACACACAGACGATGCATGGTCCGC